>NW_024080983.1:1721842-1881920 GCF_003009895.1 Hyaena hyaena | reverse complement strand
GAGTTCTCTGAGGAGCGTTCTGATCCCGGCGAAATGCAAGCATCGTCTAGTGAGGACAAAAATCAAAGGACCGCACGCTTTTGTTCAAACAAGTCAGTTTTGGTGAACATCACGTTTTTCTTCTGTCATCGCCAGTGGTTAATTGTCATTCATCGCAGAGCCGAGCTCAGCCAGGCGAGAGCTTTGCGGGTTCTAAGCCCGCTTTCTGGAAACCTGGACTCGCTCTGCCTTGACTCTCACGTGGCATCCGTGGTCCACCATGTGACGCCCTGGCGGCCTTAGCACAGGAGAGCTCTTGATTTTGATGGAACCGAAAGGGCTTCAGAGGGAGCGTGCGAGTCCCCCGTGAAAGATGGAACGTGTCCTCCGTGGAGGGGACAGAACGGCCCCGTTGGAAACGGAGGCCTGTGCGTGCTCTCCCGGCTGTGCGTCGTAGCGCCCCGTTCCGGTGAATGTGACGTGGAGGAGGCCACCACCCTCATTCCTCCTGCACTTCCGTATTCCTTCGTTAGAAATATATGCTTCATAAAGGATAAACGTCCTAGAAAGTATACAGCTCATAGGAAACAAAATATTATATTCATGTGTAAGTAAATGGCAAGAGCAAGTTGCGTATTAGGTAATGAGGGGAAAGGCCATCGTAAAAATTGTCCGTGCGCCTTAAAATGTTTACGTTACTGAGGTAGTGAACCTCAGCCGTCTTTAGCCGTGTAAGTACGTCCGATGAATCTGTGGTACCCGCAAAGTGCACGTAGTCAAAATGGCCGTGAGTTGGGAAGAGGAAAGGCCGCCGTGGGGAGCACGGGGAGCTGGTTTTCGAGCTGAGTGCGAACAGCGCAGCAGCTACGCGGGTTATGCGTGGACGGCGGGGATCATCTTTCATGCCAGCCTGGCTCTTATCGGCTTTATGACACTTCTGCTTGGTATTATAATTTCCTGAAATTTACAGTTTAATTAAGGCTATAGGAATTGGTAAAATGATTTTTTAAATGTCAAACAGTTTAAATTTGTAGTAAAAAAAAAAAAAGTAAGGAAGAGAGAGCTGTTTGGTGGCTGCACATCATTTCGAGGAACAAGGCACCTCGGGAGTTCGTGGCAGACACCACGTGGGGACACTGTGGCTCAGTTTCTCTGGCTTTGAACTGACCCTCAGAGAGTGCCTTTGCATTTAGAGTTCAGAAGACCCGGGAGAAATAGTTGAATCCCAAACATGGGTGCAACAGGGAGCGCCTCTCATCAGGAGAGGTGTGGGGGTGAAGAAACACGGAGAGGCAGATTACCGTGGTAGTGATTTATAATTGTACTGCGTTAGCGTCCACATTGTCCCTGATAACAGGACAGAATAGAAAGAAAGTGTGCTCCCTGCATGGAGACAAAAACTTGCACTTAGAATACTTTTTATTGAAATATAATTGACATACAGCAAACTTGTAATAGCACATTTTCTCCCTCAAAATACCTCAGTACCTAGCATTGTTTCCCAGAAGAGGTTCCCCAAATAGCCTTCGTGGAATAGAAGGATACTCTTTCAAGTTGTCAGCCGATGGGGTTAAACAAAAAAATCACGATGCTTTTTTGTCTTTTTCCGTGGCACGTACAATTGGAGGTATTTTGTACCGTGAGCTAATATTTCCATCTACCGTGAGGCATTAAAGCATTTTTCATAAGGGCCACAGTAATAAAGGATCGCACTCCTTAGCCTTGGGCATCTTGGAGGAAAAACCTTAAAATGTTGAGCATGTAGAAAATGTCTGAAAATTCAGAATGCTTGATTTTAAGGGCTGAGGTTTGTTTTCTGGTAGGATGGAAATTGCTGTCCACGATGCCAGACATGGAAGTCTGCCCTGGGAAGGCATGGGGCGGAGAAGCTTTCATAAAGTGCGTGGCTGGGACCGCTTCTTATCAGCGTGTGTTTCCCTGTGCCCGGCACAGCTCTTGGTGCAGAACGTGCACTTCTTCCAGGGTTGTTGACTGAGTTAACGGTCTTTGTTCTATGGCCCGCTCCTGTCTACAGCGCCCCCTTGCTGAGCTGATCCTCCAGGCTCAACCGAAGGTTTTGTCCTTAGGTGCCAGCTGGGTCGGCTGCCCTGCCAGTGACGACTGAGTCAGAAAGAGGGGGAGGCTGGCTCAAGCCAGGATGGCCCTGCACGCAGTTTTATGCTCTGGGATTGGAAGCTGGTTGGTTAGAATCATAATATGATTAAAAGCTTAGGGAGTTATAATATTAGCAAAGATGGGAATTATGGAATATGTTTAAAAGTTCACATCATTTATTCCAGTTTCGTCATTTCATAGATGGGAAATTGAAGGCGAGGGAGGGTACACCATTTACCCAGAATGTTAGAAAGAAGGCGAGCTTTGAGGCCTGGAGAACGGGAGTTAGAAATCCCGTTTCACAGCGTCGTGCACCTTGTTCTCGGGGCCGCAACTCCCTGCCCTGCGCTCCTGAGCGATAATTGGTGCCCACTCCTGGCATTGCTGTCCGTCTCGCATCTCTGCTGGACATCGTCCCCTGCCCGTCCACATCCACTCTCCGCTCTCCCTGACGCTGCCCTGTCCAGGGAGGCTGTTTCCTGTGCATTCTATCTGGGCTCCGGGACCCTCAGGAGTCCACTGGGTTTGGCTGATCGGGAGCCCCAAGGAGGCTGAGGAAGGACAGTGAGGGCAGGGAGCAAGTTTATCCACTGAAGCCTTGACATCCTGAAGACAGCGAATCCAGACTGGAAAACAGACAACTGAAGAGGTCTGTGTACACACTGAGCAAAAGGAGGTCGGATGGAAGAGTTGTCTCCTACAGTCTGAGAAGTAAATGGCCTTCAATGTGCAGAAGAGGGATCTCTAGGTGGGAAGTGGGATAAGTCAGATCGCCAGCAGAACTTAAATAAGGCCACGTTAGCTTGGAGGTGTTGTAGGCGAGCCAACAAAATCCTGGGTAACGGGGAGAATTGGAGGACAAGAAAATGAACCCCTGAGTAGGGGAGGCCGTGGGAAGTGGCGGCAAGGAGTCACCCTCCACCTGCCCTGTGCACCACTGGCACTGACCACGGGGAGATGAGGAGGGCTGGTAGATCAGTGCGGGATGAATTTGTAGCGGCTGTTGAGGAAATAATACTCCCTTTCTCCAACCACAATATTTTGGCCTCCCCAGCACGTGACCGTCATGGAGGGCTGACGAATGGCACTTTCTGAAGTCTACTGCTTACCCTTAGCCTTTAACGGCTGGAGATCGTACTTGCTAACCTAGCAAAGCAAAGGGCTTGGGTCCTCATTGACCGGGGGAGTGGCACAGATAAGCAGGGCAGTCTCTCTGTGGTAGGCCAGTAGTGGGCTTTGATGTGACCTCGGAGACCTCGCAGCAGAAGAGACTGTCGCCGATATGTAACAGGTAGCTCTAAGCTTCAAGGAAGGAAGGAAGGAAAAGAAGATGCCCTGTCAACCAAAGATCAGACACGGCTGATTGCAGATGGTCCTACTCATGCTCCTTATTTTCTTCCTAACGATTCCCCCGGAAGGACTCCTACCCTGTCCTTACCTGGCACAAATCCCCTCCACCCACCTCCCTTCTTATAAAGCCTCCATCCCCGTTCATTTACCATCTTTCCCAAAGCAGTGCCATTCTGGGCTCGCCCTGTTGCCCATCCAGGTGCAGAAGAAAACCGTGAATGTAAAAAAACCCCTTCAAGGGGATTTGAGTTACAGTCAGCCATGTAGACGCCAAATCTTCCATAAACAGGGATGGTTAAAATGAAAACAATGCATGAAAAGCTCCTCCAACCACGGAATGGGTGTTGTATTTCTGCAAGTTCTCTGATAATGGGACCCCCCCACCCCCGGTCGGGCAGGAAGGAAGGGAAGAGGCAGGTGTGTGAGAAGGAAGGGAGGTGGAGTGTTTCATGCTTGAGGGCCAGAGGCTGGTCCACAGCTAGCCAGACATTGGGAAGAAGCACTGGGTAGTTAGGACACACTGAAGATAAATTTCCGTCCGTAAGACTTTATCCTACAGGCAGTGAAGAAGTGGGCCTTGGTATTAACGTCTGTGTCGGCGGGTGGGATACCCGGATGAGAGGGGGGTACGGGGTGGCAGTGCACCTCCCAAAAAAGGCACACAAAGTGAAGCACCTGGGTGGCTCAGCCGGTTGAGCATCCCACTTCGCCCCAGGTCATGATCTCACAGTTAGTGGGTTCGAGCCCCACATCGGGCTCTGTGCCAACAGCTCAGAGCCTGGAGCCTGCTTCTGATTCTGTGTCTCCCTCTCTCTCTGCCCTTCCCTTGCTCATGCTGTCTCTCTCTCTCTCTCTTTCTCTCTCAAAAATACATACACATTAAAAAAAAAATAACAATAAAAAAAGACTCCCAAAGTAATTCTTTCCAGTCTTTGACCTCTCATTGGTGTGTGTTGTAATCTACCCTCTTCTGTAAGCAACTAAAGAACTTCAGAAGGGTCAGTAAAACGCACTTGTGAGTCACCAGCACCGCCAACCCAACACTGATGAGGATACTTCCTTGCTAAGTCATTTGGGGCGGTGCTGTGGCCTCTCTGGGGCCCGGTGGCCGGGCCTTCCCTGTGTGGGAAATAAACGGAGGCAAAGAATTTTAAAACAATAATCGGAGGAGAGCCAGCGTCGCTTTTTATTATCACTGTACTTCAGCATTTCTCAATAATGTCAGTGGTAAATTGTGCTCCCCCCTTCTAAATGCTTGTTTTTCTTTCCAAAGTCGTTTTCCTACAGAGAACATAATTTTTAAACAGCTCTATTGAGCAGTAATTGAATTTCAATACTCTGCATATATTTAAGGTGTAAATTTGACTAGTCTTGAACCGTTGTGTACACCTGTGTATACATTGCCACAATCAAGACGGTGAGTGGGGCACCTGGGTGGCTCAGTCGGTTGGGCGTCCGACTTCGGCTCAGGTCATGATCTCCCGGTTCATGGGTTCGAGCCCCGCATCGGGCTCTGTGCTGACAGCCAGCTCAGAGCCTGGAGCCTGTTTCAGATTCGGTGTCTCCCTCTCTCTCTGCCCCTCCCCTGCTCATGCTGTCTCTCTCCCTCTCTCAAAAATAAATAAAACATTAAAAAAAAAAAAAAAAGATGGTGACTGTATCCATCACCAACACATGTTTCCTGGTGCATCTTCCTCTTCCACTTTTTTAAGGCATCAGGAGTGGTGCTTCGTGTTGTCTAAGCCACCCCTGGCACCACTGGGACAGTGCCTTGACCGGTCGAAAGGTATGCATGGGGTTCTTTGTCAGCCTCAGGAAGGTGTATGCAGTGGGTGGGGGGAGGCTGCCCGCGGGAGGCTTCCGCATGGCTCTGCTCACCAGCAAGCCACGGGAGTTCGGCCCAGATACGGAGCAGCCCACCGCAAGCAGAGGACAAGCAGCTTTTAGCCTGGAAAGGCCCTCCAGCCTGGAAAGGCCCACGGCTGGGGGGGGGAGCGGCAGATTACAAGTGGGGGACCGCCAGCCTCAAGTGGGGGACAGCCCACCACAAGTGGGGGGCAGCCGAGCCCACGTGGACCACTAACCACAAATGTGGAACAGCCACTGACACACGCTCCAGAAAGGAAGGGGGGATGACCACTGTCAACACGGGGCAGAGACCACCGTGCCCAGGACAGCTAACCCTCCCCTCGCTCCCCCTCTCTTCTTCACCAGCCCCCCACCCAAGACCCACGCCGTGTCCTTGCACAAAACCCCTGCCCTGCCTGCACCCCTTCTTAGGAAGCCCCCTTCCCGTCCAGTCTCCACTGTCTTCCCCCAGACGAATGGCCTGTGCTCGCCCTGTTGCCCTTCCCGGAGCAGAGGACAGCCACGCAGGCCGACATGTCCCTGCGGGCGTGTGTGGCCACAGGGTCCTTTGCAACCTCTGTCAAAGGTCCAGGGAAGCACACACAGAAACGTGGCTGACGGCACCGGTCACCAGCAGCAGAGGAAGAGAGTGAATCTCACTAAGAGACCGCAGCTCCAGCTGAGGCCCAGCCAGGTGACTCGGGAACTCTGCCAACCCGAGTAATGCGCCGCGTGTACGGAGGCCTGGGGACCTGTCACCCTCCACGGCCGACCATGTGGAGACCAAATGTTACCCAACAGGGTGTGCAGATTCACTGCGATGATTGAAAGCAACAAGATCTAAAAAGACGTGTCTCTGGGAGTCCTATGACGGGGAGGGGGGGGCGGGTGCAGAGGAAGGGGGGGAGAGAGCCTGCAGGGAAGGGCACAGTTAGAGGGACATCGGAAGATAAGCACTGGCTCCTCACTGCAAACTGGACAGATTTACCCCGAACACCTTGTTCCACAGGCCAGAAGGAAAAGAGAGTGGTGTTTGCCCAAGTGCGTTTGTGGATGGGGGGGGGGGGTTTGCATTGGGGACGAGATGGAAGGTTGGAGAGTCATCAGAGGAGGGATGACCAGAACCCAGATGAGGACGTGTGGGATGGCGCTCCCATCCACGAAAGGCAGATGGCCTCCAGGCCGCCCGCCTCGCGGTGGTGTCTGCTGTCTTACCCTCCCCCCCCCCCCCCCCCGCGCCCGGTGCTTCCGGCAAGGGTCCCGAACCTCATGCAGCCGAACGTTCCCGGCGTCCCCACGCAGGCCGCACAGGCAAGCATTGTCTCTAGAGAGTTTTTAAAGAAAGAATAAAATTGCCCGTCAGTCATCTTCTAAATCGTCACCATGCTACGGCATTTCTTTTTCTCTAGTTTTTACTTAAAATTCTAATATAGTTAAACATACAGTGTTGTATTACTTTCAGGTGTACATTACAGGGATTGGAGGACTCCGTTCGTTCCCCAGCACTCATCACACGTGCGCTCCTTAATCCCCGTCCCCTGTTCCCCCCATCCACCCACCCACCTCCCCTCCGGTAACCCCCGGGTTGTTCTCCGTAGTTAAGAGTCTGTTTTTTGGTTTGTCTTTTTTCCTTTGTTCATGTTTTTGTTTCTTAAATTCCACATGTGTGTGGAATCATATGGTATTTGTCTTTCTCTGGCTTACTTCACTTACTCTCTAGCTCCATCCATGTTGTTGCAGATGGTAAGGTTTCATTCTTTATATGGCTGAGTAATAAATATTCCATTGTGTACGTGTATATATATTATATATGTGTGGTTGTGTACTATATGTGTATATATGTATATGTGTGTATATATTATATGTAATATATGTATATACATATATGTATATATTACATATATTATATGTATGCACACACATATTATATACACATATATATTATAGATACACACACACATATATATATACACACACACATATATGTATATAATATATCCACACAAGCATCACATCTTCTTTATCCAATCATCTATTGATGGACACTTGGGCTGCTTTTGTAATTTGGCTGTTGTAAATGATGCTTCTAGAAACATAGGGGTTCATGTATTCCCTTGAATTACTGTTTTTGTATTTTTAGGGTAGATACCTAGTAGTGCAATTGCTGAGTCATGGGGTAGTTCTATTTTTAACTTTTTGAGGAATCGCTATGCTGTTTTCCACAGTGGCTGCACCAGTTTGCATTCCCACCGACAGTGCAAGAGGCTTCCTTTTTCTCCACATCCTCACCAACACTTCTTGTTTCCTGAATTTTTGATTTTAGCCATTCTGAGAGGTATGAGGTGATATTGTAGTTTTGATTTGCATTTTCTCTGATGATCAGTGATGTTGAACATGTTTTCATGAGCCCATTGGCCATCTGGATATCTTCTTTGGAGAAATGTCTGTTCATGTCTTCTGCCCATTAAAAAATTGTTTGTTTATTTTTGAGAGAGAGAGAGGGAGAGAGAGCAGTGGAGGGGCAGAGAGAGAGAGAGACAGAGGATCCAAAGCAGGCTCTGCACTGAGAGCAGAGAGCCCAGTGCGGGGCTCAGACTCACCAGCTGCAAGATTATGACCTGAGCTGAAGTCAGAGCATAACCGACTGAACCACCCAGGCATCCCTGCCCGTTTTTTAATTGAATTGTTTGTTTTTTTGGTTTTCAGTTGTATAAGTTCTTTATATATATTGGATGCTAACCTTTTATTAGACATGTCATTTGCAAATATCTTCTCCCACTCTGTAGATTGCCTTTTAGTTCTCTTGATTGTTTCCTTCGCTGTGTAGAAGCTTTTTATATTGATATAGTCCCAGTAGTTTATTTTTGCTTTTGTGTCCCTTGCCTCAAGAAATGTATCTAGAAAAATGTTTCTGTGGCCAGTGTCAGAGAAATGACTACCTGTGATCTCTTCTAGGACTTTTATAGTTTCAGGTTTCACATTTAGGTCTTTCATCAATTGTGAATTTATTTGTGTGCATGGTGTAAGAAAGTGATTCAGTTTCATTGTTTTGCATGTTACTGTCCACTTTCCCCAACACCATTCGTTGAAGAGAGGGTCATTTTCCCATTCAATATTCTTTCCTGCTTTGGTGAAGATGAATTGACCATATAATGTGGGTTTATCTCTGGGTTTTCTATTCTGTTCTATTGATCTACGTGTCTATTTTTGTGCCATTTCCATACTGTTTTGATCACTGCAGCTTGGTAATAGAACTTGAAGTCTGAGATTGTGACGCCTCCAGCTTTGCTTTTCTTTACAAAATTGCTTTGGCTATTTGGGGTCTTTTGTGGTTCCATATAAATCTTAGGATTGTTTGTTCTGGCTTTGTGGAAAATGCTGTTGGTATTTTGATAGGGATTGCATTAAATGTGTAGATGGCTTTGGGTAGTGTAGCCATCTTAACAATATTTGTTCTCCAATCCATGAGCATAGAATGTCTCTCCATTTTTGTGTCATCTCCGATTTCTTTCATCAATTTTTTAAAGATTTTATTTTTTTAAGTAATCTCTACACCCAACAGGGGGCTCAAACTTACAACGTCAAGGTCAGGAGTTGCACACTTCACTGATTGAGCCAGTCAGGCTGCCCTCTTTCATCAACGTTTTATAGCTTTTCGGAGTACAAGTCTTTCATCTCTTTGGTTAGGTTTATTCCTGGGTATCTTATTATTTTTGGTGCAGTTGCACATGAGATTGTTTTCTTAATTTCTCTTTTTGTTGTTTCATTATTAGTGTATAGAAATGCAACAGATTTCTGCACATTTATTTTGTATCCTGCGACTTGACTTTATTTACAGTTTCTGGCAGTTTTTTGGTGGAGTCTTTAGAGTTTTCTGTATATCGTATCACATCATCTGCACATAATGAGAGTTTTACTTCTTTACCACTTTGGATGTCTTTTATTTCTTTTTGTTGTCTAATTGCTGTGGCTGGGACTTCCAGTATCGTGTTGAATAACTGCGGTGACAGTGGACATCCTTGTCTCGTTCCTGACCTTAGGGGAAAAGCTCTCCGTTTTTCCCCATTGAGTATCTTTTCCTTTGTATGGGAAACTGACACCGGTGCCCCAAAGCCAACATTGATTAGACCGCTTTCTTGCTAACACTCTCGGGGGCGGGGGGAGCAGTGTCCTAGGGTGAGGAGCACAGGTGGGCCACCCCGCCATGCACGCCATAAAGGGAATTGTTGTCTGTAGGGAGTTTTAAAGAAAGACTGACATAGAGTAAACGTCAGTCTTTAAAGAAACTATCTAAATAATGCTGGTGAGAAAATAATCTCCTACCCCTCCAAATCTTTTCCAAAGTTGTTTTGCATTTCTCAGAGAAATTACCGTTTTAAATTTTTTTAATGTTTTATTTATTTCTGAGAGAAAGAGAGAGACAACGTGAGCAGGGTAGGGTCAGAGAGCGAGGGAGACCCAGAATCCGAAGCAGGCTCCAGGCTCTGAGCTGTCGGCACAGAGCCCGACGCGGGCCTGAACCCACGAACTGTGCGATCACACCTGAGCCGAAGTCAGACGCTCAACCGACTGAGCCACCCAGGTGCGCCGAGAAATTACTGTTTTAATTACCAGCTTTATTAAAATATAACTGGCATGCACGCAAGTGCGTCACGTGTGCAGTTTCATTCGTTTCGACCTATGTGTTCACCGGTGGGACCTTCGCCAGCATCCAAGTAGTGAACGTAGCTGGGTCCTTCCAGAGAAGGGCACACAGATGTTTCCTGAGCCTGCGTGCCAATGGGGACAGATCAAAGAGTTTCAGGGAAGCTCTGGTACATTCCGGAGTCACACCGAAGAAGCTGCAGGCATGCCTGAAGGTGTGTTGCTACTCCGGCAACTCAGGGTTCTGTCCAAACACTGCTCCGTGGTGCCCCACACACCCCGCACTGCGCTTCCCTACCTCGCTTCAGCTCCCAAGAGCATTTCACGGCGCCTGAATGCATGGGGTAGCTCTCTTTTTCCATAAGGCACAGGAATATTTGAGCCTTGTCTTTCTCGCACACCTTCTTGTGAGCGGGGGAATGTTTTCGTTTTAGTCCGGTTCGGCTTTGAAATGTTGCTTCCGTATCAGCACTCAGCTGAGAAATACTTCTTGTTGGTTACCTATTACCCAAAAAACTTTGATTGGTAGTTTTAAAGGTGAACTCAAAGCTCTCTTCATAACTGCCTTGACATTTTGGGTTGTTCTGTTAGTTTTCTTTCGATTCTTTTTTGTTTGTTTTTATTTTGCACTTAAGACCATGAGATTGTAGGGGCACCTGGGTGGCTCATTAGATTAAGTGTCCGCCTTTGGCTCAGGTCGTGATCTCACGGTTCATGGGTTCGAGCCCCGCGTCAGACTCTGTGCTGAGAGCTAGCTCAGAGCCTGGAGCCTGCTTCAGATTCTGGGTCTCCCTCTCTCTCTCTGACCCTCCCCTGCTCATACTGTCACACTCTCTCAAAAATAAATAAAACATTTAAAAAATTAAAAAAAAAAGACCATGAGATTGGAATTTGTTTTGCTCAGGGGGGAAAGTAAACACTGGAGAAGTTTCTTCATGCCTCTTGGTAATCCTTCTCTCTCATCTCTCTCTGCGATTCCATCTATAAGCAGCTCATGTTCTGCTTTTGGTCACCATACAATAGTTTTCATTTACGGCTCCTGGGTGGCTCAGTCAGTTGAGTGTCTGACTTTGGCTCAGGTCATGATTGCGAGGTTCATGAGTTCGAGCCCCGCACTAGCAGGAGCCCTGCTTCAGGCGAGCCCCGATTCTCTCTCTTTCCCTCTCTCTCTGTCCCTCACTCACTTCCACCCTCTCTTCCCCCCTTCCCAAAAAAGTTTTCATTTAATACAATTTCGTTTAAATAAAATCATACAGTGTTCACTATTTTTGTCTGGCTTTTTTCACTCATAAATACTTTGAGACTCACCCATGTGATGTGTATCAATATAGTGCATCACTCTTTTTGTTGTTGAAGCAGACTTGACACACACAGTTACCTGAGATTCAGGTGTGCCAGTAGTGATTCAGCTTCCCTGTAGGCTATGCTGTGCTCACCACAAATGTGGCTACCATCTGTGGCCATATAATTCTGTTACAATATCAGCATCCGCCCCATGCTATTACAATATCCGTATTTTCCCCATGCTATACCTCTCATCCCTGTGACTTCATTCTTTTTTTTTTTTTTAATGTTTTCGTTTATTTCTGAGAGACAGAGAGAGAGCATGAGCAGGGGAGGGGCAGAGAGAGAGGGAGATACAGAATCTGAAACAGGCTCCAGGCTCTGAGCTGTCAGCACAGAGCCCGATGCGGGGCTCAAACCCACGAACTGTGAGATCATGACCTGAGCTGAAGTCAGATGCTCAAACGAGTGAGCCACGCAGGTGCCCCAATGACTTCATTCTTTTTAACCACTGAGAAGAATTCCACTGTAGGCATATTGACCACCTGCTAATGAATATTTGCATTTTCCCCCACTTTTTGACCAAAAAAAATTAAAAGGATATAAATAGAGAATATTTGACTATCATAAATAATGAGTGCTAGTAGGCATGGGATTTGGCTTTGGAGCATTGAAAATGTTCTGGAATTAAATAGTGCTGGTGAGGGCACCGCCTTGTGAACAGACTAAAACCTGCACAATTGTACAGTGTAAATAGACAAATTCTATGGTGTGAATTATATGTCAACTGGAAAATGAATATTCTTTGAATTATTATACTTCCAGGTGTTTTTTTTTTGAAAGAGATAATTGTACGCATGTCCAAAAATGATGTGCAGGGATGGTCAGTGTAGTATTTTCTTCATTATTGAGAAATCTGAAGCAACGAATTGGGGCTGGTTACGTAGAATCCCTGCGTATTGACAATGTGGTTGTTTATAGCACCAAAAAAGAACTGTGGGCACTAAATTTAGTTGCCGTTGATTGATCATTTGTTTTGCGCCAGGCACTGTACTTTGTGATTTACAGATATTATTTCAGCTGTTTGTTTGTTTGTTTAAAGTAATCTCTATGCCCAATGTGGGGCTCGAACTCACAACTCCGAGATCAAGAGTCGCATGCCCTACTGACTGAGTCAGTCATGCGCCCCTTCCATGACTCTTTTAAGGTCACTAATCTCATTAATGAGGGCTCTGCCCTCATATTAATTACTTCCCGAAGGCTTCACCTCCTAATGTCATAACATCAGGGTGTAGGGTTTCAACATATGAAATTGGGGGAAACACAGTTACTCCGTAACATTCTGCCTGTAGCCCCCCAAAATTCATGTCCTTCCGACATGTAAATTACATTCACTCCATCCCCCGACCCCAAAAGTCTTAACTCATTCCAGTATCAATTCAAAAGTAAAGTTCAAAGTCTCATCTGAATGTCGTCTATATCAGATACCCCTGAGATCCAAGTTAGGACTCATCCAGAGACAAAAATCCCTCCCCAGCTGTGACTACGTGAAGCCGGCTTATATGCTTCCAAAATATAATGGTGGGACAGGCGTAAGATAGACAGTCCAGTCCCAAGAGGGAGAAATAGGCAGAAAGGAGGAGTGATGGGTCCCAAACAAGTCCAAAATCTGGCAAGGCAAACTCCACGAGATCTTACGTTTCCAGATGAATTCTCTGGCTCCACGCTATGTCCTTCAGGCTCACTAGAGCAGCAATTCAGCCTTCCAGGTCCACCTGGGGTGGTGATCTCACCTTCCGAACCCACTGGGGTGGAGGGACTACCTCTGAAGGTCTCTTCTGGGCAGGGATTGCGCCTCCGGGGGTCCGTCGTGTGGCCCTACCCTCACAGAGCTCAGCAGCCCTGTGCACATGGCTCCAGGAGGCTGTGTGGCCTGCTGAAAGCAAAGCGGTGGCCAGTGGCCACCACGCTTCTGAAAATGATCATCTCTGAAATTCTTCAGGGTCTTTTTTTTTTTGAAGAATAGCGCATGCTCTCAACCATATATGTCTTTGGTCCCATCTGTAAAATCTAAGTGCTCAACACTCTTCATGCCTTGTCACCTCCTTCCCCTTTGGTACAAGATGGCAGTTTTTGCCCTGACGTGCCCGGTAAGTAAGTGGTTCGTGGTCATCTGCATTTCCCTATCAGACGGTCCCTTGGCCACGTGCTTAGTGTCTGCATTTTGTTTGCAATATGGATGGGCTGAGAATTGTTTTAAGTCTTTGAATTCTGCTTCCTTTTGGCTTACCGATTCCATCTTTAAGTCATTTCTTCATTTCTGTCTTCTCACCTTTTGCTGTAAGCAGTCAGGAGGAGCCAGAGCGAGTCTATTTCAATAATAATTTCCCTTGGTGTTTTCAAGGCGAGCTGTGCAAGTTTGCTTACACCTACTTAACAGGTTTTATTTTTTAATGGCAACTGATAAAACTTTCTGCCACCAGCAAATGTTATATATTGTGGGTCGCAAACTTTTAGAAATCATACAGTCTCGAAAATTATCCATAATATTTGAGATACTGTTTCAAACAACATTCTGTTAATGGGAGAACGCATACTTGCTGTAGGCATAATCTGCAAATAGTTGCGTTTGTATGCAGCATTCGGCGTAGTTTAGAGAACAACTAACTACAGTTTCCAATGTATTAACGCCACAGATATTAATGTTTTCTCTTTTATTATTGAAATATACTCATTTGCTTCATTAGCATGATTTCCATTTTCTCCTTCACTGACAGTTGTGCAAATTAAAACATTAATTAAAAGAGAGGTAACAGCATTTCTGAATTTATTGGAGTTTTAAGGGCATTAGTTGTCTCCTTGAGCATCAAACACACACTTGAAATTGTAGCACACTTGGTTGTGATTGCATGGTTGCATTGATAGACTTCAACACTTTGGAAACACTGGCAATTTCCATCATATTTGAGTTTGATTTAGTAGTATTTTTGTACATATATTTTTTTAAGCATATGTAACCATAAATGTCCTTTTTTGCAAATCCATGAGAAAGTACTCTTGGGGAAAAAACAGTCTTAGGAAATAGTGTTTTGTAAATTATACTTCAGGCTTTCTTCCAAATCAGAGAAGCCATACACTGTTCCCAAGTATATATTTTATTAAAATAATTACTTTGTAGTAATTTACGGTAGTGACTCCAGGAGCCCATGACTCCGCTGCAGCAAATGACCGTGTGATCCACTGAGGAGTCCCAAGGAGGTCAGTTGTCAGTGATGGACTATGTTCTTTTTTCTCTTATGGATACCGGAGCAGGGATTGCAGTGCACCTGTGTGTGAGGACTTTAAGTGTGACATGGTGATACAAAGAATTTGCATATCTTTTGTGAGCACCATTCTGCCCTGTTGACTTCTGTCAGTTACAGTTCCTCTTCTGAGATGAGAGGGACATGGCTTTGGGGAAGTGCAAGTCTAATTGAAATCACTGCAGTCACCTGGCATACAAATAAGGGCGATTTCATGTGTGCCCTCCAAATTACTTTGGAATTAATATTTAATTTTTTAACGTTTATTCATTTTTGAGAGACAGACAGACAGACAGAGCAGGAGCGGGGGGCGGGGAGGGGTAGAAAGAGAGGGAGACACAGACTCTGAAGCAGGCTCCAGGCTCTGAGCTGTCAGCACAGAGCCGGATGCGGGGTCAAACTCACTAACCGGTGAGATCAGACCTGAGCCAAAGTCGAATGCTCCACCGACTGAGCCACCCAGGCGCCCCAGGAATTTTATACTTAATGAAATTATAATTATTGTTGGATTAAAATCTACCATCTTGCTAGCAGTTGTTTACTTATTATATCAGCTCTATGTATCTTTTGTTCCCCTTTTTATGCTTTCTTTTTGGTTGTGGATTTTTATTCCGTTTAATCTTCACCATCAAGCAGAGGTCAAAAAGCTATGGCCCATGGGCCAGCTGCCTGTTCCTGTATAAATACAGTTTTATTGGAACACAGCTGAGCCCATTAGTTTACATACATAAACCGCAAAAGCGGAGTTGAGTAGTCGAACAGAAATCGTATGGCCCCGAAGTCTAAAATATTTCCTGCCTGACCCTTCAAAGAAAGTTCGCCAAACCCACACACTGTTGCCTTATTGGCCTGAGTTTAACAAGTGCTTCCGTGATTAATCTTACCTTTAAATTATACTCAAATAGCATTTGACTTCGGCAAGAGAAGACTCACCTGTGGGTGGAGGCTTTCTGGAGCATGCTCTGGCTCAAGGTGTAGAGGTGCAGGGCACCAAATATCGAAGCCTGTGGCGGCTCCATGTTCGCACATGTGTCACCCGCTCGGGCCACTGGGGCCCGCTGACATCACCTACTGCCTTACCCTTGGCAAGGGCTGCAGGTGTCTTGCAGTGGCCACAAGTGTCGTTGAGGTCCTTAGAAGGACCTCTGAGTCCCGTGGCTAGGGAGCAGGGGAGGCAGCGGCCAGATGTGGTCATGTGCGCACACTCGCGTGCAGGGGCAGGTTGCATACACACGTGCGGGGGGCGGGCAGCAGGGCCGGGTTCAGCTGCGGGTACGCTGGCAGCTGCGGGGCCTGTCGGGTGTATGGGTGCGGCTCCGGGACCCCCCCCCCCCCACCGTGGGCACACACACGGCACTGGAGGCTGGCACCAGAGCTGGGGGGGGTGGGGAGCCACGCGCGGGTGTGCAGCCGCAGCCGCTGGCTGTAGGCGAGCCCAGTGGTGCGGGCCGGAGACGGACAGGGTAGGATCCAGGACCACAAACCGTTATGTGGCCTTGGCTCTTGGCTTCTATGGCGCCAAGGTCCACCCGAGAGGTGCGTGGCAGTGGAGGCGGGAGGCGGAGTCAGGCGGGTAGCGCGCAGGGTAGAGCTCCCCCATGAGAGCACGCGCAGCGGTGGGCTTTGGCTGTGGGGGCCAGGCTGGGGCTTCCACGCGCCCGGCTGCGGGGACAGGGGCCGGCTGCGGGTGTGGGCCCTGGGCTCCGGCAGGAGGGGAGGGAGTCAGAAGGCTGGGGTCTGTGACGAGATCCCCGGTGACGAAGGCTGAGGGGTCTCCAGCACCCACTAGTGCTGTTGAGGTCCTAAGCAGCACAGGCCGCTGGGCTCCTTGGCGGCGCAGAGCCCCGCAACAGTGATCCCGCTGTGGCTGATCCTGGTTCCCCCCAACCTTCTTTCTTGTTCTCAGCCGTCTCGATGTGTCTCAGCTTTGCCAGCCCCTGGGTGAGGGGAGCCCTAAGTGAGTCCTCTGTACAGCGCCAGGACAGTCTGGGGCGCTGGGCCACTCAGCCCACTCTCCTTTTTTTTTAGTTTATTTATTTATTTTGAGATAGACAAAGCGCAAGCCAGGGGCGGGGCAGAGAGGGAGGGAGAATTCCAAGCCAACTCACGGCTCGAACTCGGGACACCGTGAGATCATGACCTGGACAGAAATCAAGAGTCAAACTCTTAACTGACTGAGGCACCCGGGCGCCCTCCACTCCCCTTCTGCCAGCGAGGGGAACTCTGTTGAGTGTAGGTTTTCCCCTTGAGCCAGCGCAGTGCCAGCTTGGGGGCCTGGAAGATGTGGGCAAATTGAACTGTTCTTTCTACCCCGTGTTGTGCAGTTATTCTCAGGTTTTTTGCTCCAGTGTGTTGCTGAAGCTTCTTAAGTGGACTCTTGATCTTTCTCATATGTGTTTTCGTTCATAGATAGCTTTCTCAGCTGCAGGCGGTAGGCTCAGCCGGTTAAGCATCTGACTTTTTGGTCTCAGCTTGGTTCGTTTTTCTTTTTTTAATGTTTGTTTGTTTTTGAGAGAGAGAGAGAGAGAGCATGAGCAGGGGAGGGGCAGAGAGAGAGGGAGACACAGAATCCTAAGCAGGCTCCCGGCTCTGAGCTGTCAGCACAGACCCAGATGCAGGGCTTGAACCCACGAGTGGTGAGATCATAACCTGAGTTGAAGTCGGACGCTTAACCGACTGAGACCCCCAGGCACCCCTCAGCTCGGTTCTTGAATCAGGGTCGTGAATTTAAGCCCCACATGGGAGTCCAAACAGAAGCCGATGAGCGATGAGCAATGAGCGATCCTCCAAATGAGATACATAAGAAAAATAAACAGAGAGTAACATAAAATAGAGTTGAATAAAACGTGTCCTGCCATAGATGGTTATGTAGTTGTTGATCTTTGGGGGGGGGGGCGGAGTCTGTACCTCCACCGGGGCGGCATCGCTCCCCAGTTCCCAGAGCTCTTCACCATCTTTTGTTTTTTTCTAGAAACCATATCACACAGGTCCATTAGGTTGATGACATTGTGTTGCTCGTACCTAGCAAGCAAGAAAAGGCAACTGCTCTAGACTTACTGGTAAGACATCCGCATGTCAGGGTGGGATATAAATCTGACAAATTAGGGGCCTTCTACATCAGTGACATTTCTAGGGACCCGGTGGTCTGGGGCCCATGGAGGAATCCCTTCCAAGGTAAAGAATACACCGTCGCATTTCACACCTCATACAAACAAAAAAGAGCCACAACACCTCGTGGGCCTCCTGGGTTTTGTAGGTAGCACCTTCCTCTCCTGGGGGTGTTACTTTGTCTTATTACTACTGAGTGACCAGAAGAGCTGCTCATTTTGAATGGGGCCCAGAGCAAGAGAAGGTTTTACTGCAGAAGCTGCTCTGTCACTTGGGCCATATGATCCGTCAGCTCCCATGGCTCTTGAAGTGTCAGTGTGGATAGGGTGCCATTTGGCATCCCTCCGACACACCTGGGCTGGCGAATCACAGTGCAGGCCTTTAGGGTTTTGGAGCAAGGCCCTGTCATCACCCTCAGGTAACTACTCTCCTTTTAAGAAATACCTTTTGGGAGGCACCTGGGGGGCTCAGTCAGTTGAGTGTCCAACTTCAGCTCAGCTCATGATCTCAGAGTTTGTGAGTTTGAGCCCCGTGACAGTCTCTATGCTGACAGCACAGAGCCTGCTTTAGATCTTCTTTCTGTCTTAAGCCCCTCGTGTATGTTCTGTCTCTCTTTCCTTTCTCAAAAATAAGTAAATATTAAAAAAAAAAAAAAAAAAGGAAATAGCTTTTGGTCCTCTACTGGGCCCAAGTGGAGACTGAACGCTTGACCACGGGACCCAGATGTACAGTGCAGGCTGAGCTGCACATCATGACCTGCATGTCACCTGACCCACCAAACCAGGAAACTGGGCACGCACAGCAGCACTCCGTCATTACATGGAAGGGGACTGTACGTGACCGTACCGGAGCAGGCTGTGAAGGTACCAGTAAGTTACATAAAGACGTGAACCAGATGCCCACAGTTCCTGCTCTGAGTACACTGTCTTCCCTCTTGCAGCCTGCACCCACGACCTGATGCAAGAAAACTAAGCAAAAGCAGTTCAGGAAGTCAAGAAATTGTATCCCAAACATTGCTATCTAAAAGCTTCTGCTCTCAGCCACCAAAAGGGCCAGGATCTATAGGGCAAGAGTCTCCGCAGTCGCTCCCCAGCTAAGTCTTGTTTTCCATTCATCTGTGGCTTTGAGTTAGTAGACATCTAGGTGCCGACTTCCGTGAGTATGTAATCTTCAAGACCCCCGTCTCCAGAAATGAGAAGAAACCCAGTTGTATCTCCTAACAGCTCTCATTCTGTCCTTATATTCAGTCACATACACCATTCAGCCACAACTGTAAGTTACAAAATGTCAGTGCCAGTTCTTTTTTTTAATTTTATTTTAGAGACAGAGCATGTGAGTTGGGGAGAGGGGCAGAGGGAGAAAGAGGGAGAATCCCAAGCAGGCTCCATGTTCAGTGCAGAGCCTGATGCGGGACTTGAGGCCACTATCCTGGCATCATGACCTGCGCCGAAATCAAGAGTTGGATACTCAACCGACTGAGCCACTCAGATGCCCCAAAATGTCAGTGCCAGTTCTAAAGGCATCTCGTACAACTGACTTCCTGGAAAGATCACTTTTTGTCAAAATGGGTTTCTTCAATATAACCCCATAGCTTTCAGAGCATTGTGATGTGACAAAGCTAGTCTGTTTTCATTGCTGATGAAAATGGTTTTTCCTATTTGTATATTTATTTAGTTGATCAGCGATCATTTAGGAGTAGGGAATCACGTGATTATGCTTATGATCCTCCCGCTATCTTAACTCAGAAGTGATGTTGGATTTAGTTATTTGAATATTGCATGCCATTTAGCTGCTGTGTGTGTGTGTGTGTGTGTGTGTGTGTGTACGGACGCAAGCACACGCGCATGTGTCTACATGCTCTGATGTGTAGATGCACATCTATGTCTGTCCATAAGATTACGTGAAGGTTTTTTTACATGCCCATGCTGCTTTTTAGTGTGTGTCCAATTGTATAAGTAGTCTGAGAGAGCAGACAAGAACTTATTCATTCGATCTCCAGGTGAAAATCAATGAGGGAGCCCACCAGCAAACAGACATTCATCTTTTTTGAAACTTACTGTACCTCCAAAGGCAAGAATGTACCTTATTTTTGCTTTTGAATGTTTAACAATACTATTTGTTCATAATGTAAGGAAGATTAATGACCTAATAATGTGGCTAATTTTTGCATATATAAACTTCTTCTTTTCCCATTTTCCTTCATTTTTTAAAGTGTGTTTCTCCCGATTTATTTTTTTAAAATTTTTAATGTTATTTTTGAGAGAGAGAGAGAGACAGAGGGTGAGTGGGAGAGGGGCAGAGACAGAGGGAGACACAGAATCCTAAGCAGGCTTCAGGCTCTGAGCTGTCCGCACAGAGCCCGACATGGGGCTTGAACTCAGAAACTATGAGATCATGACCTGCGCCAAAGTCAGATGCTCAAACAACTGAGCCACTTAGGTGCCCTGTATTTCTCCCAATGTAAAATGATAAAGTCATATTTTAAAAAACAGCAAATAGTAAAAAATAAACCCAGCCATAGCCCCAACCACCCCCAAAACAATTCAATTAATTTTATACATACATGCTTTTATGTTGAAATGTATTTGTAATTGACTTTATATAAAATTTGGTGTCTTGCCATTATTTCTAGGTACTTCGATTCACTCAGAGCCCTTGCCAATTTTAGAATGTAATTTTTTAAAATAGTTTATTGTCAAGTTGGTTTCCATGTATTTTGGAGGGAATGCTATAAATGTGAGCTTTACCTTACATTTATTGAAAATGTAGGGCATAATTTTTCCAAGTTTTGGGGTCTTTATGTTTTGCGCAGTAGAAACTATGGAAATTCCCCCCAGTCGGGTAGAATTATTAGTCCAGATGTGAGTGTTTGCTTGATTCCCCAGTCCCAGTGCTGAAGTAATTTCAGACCTAGAGTTTCTTTCTTTTTTAAATATTTATTTCATTTTGAGAGAGAGAGTGGGGAATGGGCAGTGAGTGAGGGGGACAGAGGATTTGAAGTGCGCTCTGCACTGACAACAGAGAGCCGGATGTGGGGTTCGAACTCAAGAACCATGAGATCATGACCCGAGCCGAAGTCAGACGCTTAACTGACTGAACCACACAGGCGCCCCAGAACCTGTAGTTTCTTAGCCGAGAGAGCTCGTCAATTCTCCTATGAGAGCAGATTTTTAGGCTGTTTCCTCTAGGTCCGGCATATACATAATGTAATTGATGCCTTTGGCGAAGACCTGGTGCTACTATTCCGGGAGCTGCTGTATGTAGATACTTAACGTAAACACTGGTAATGTTCCAACTGAATTTTCTCAAAGATTATAATTTCATGGAATCAGTTTCATATGAACTACTAGTAAGTGTGGCTGTGACACACATAATTAGGAATTACTGATTATTCTTTCAATTGGTCCAATGTTACTTCTTTCACACTGGACCTTAGAGGACGATCAATTGATTGCCATCTCATTCATTCTTCCATACGCTATGGATAAAACACTAAGTGGCGTGCCTCGTGGTAAGGGAATTTCTAACTCATGCGTTAGCCGACAGCAGAGAAAATTAAATGTCTTTTCAGAACCTACGTAAATAGGTCTGGAAACAAAATGTTTAGAGGCAAAGCAATCCATGTAGATAAGAGAAAGTTCAGGCTGTCAATAGATTTAGTGGGTCTTCTTTACTACATCAATATCAAAGCTCTATCTAGTGGTCAAAAGAAGAACTTCTAGTTTCTGAATAAGTCTAGTGTAATAACAAGCAACTAACTTAAGCAAGGTTCTGTTTTACATTTATAAATATTAATAAAAAAGCTACATTTCAGTTATAGGGTTTATTTTAGATATGTATAATTCAATGATATTTTTATAACAATTTTTTCACTGGGTTTGAATTTATCATTGCAAATGTAATACTAAAGTACACGGTGAATTACATTATAATGAGCCATTCATTTCTCGTTTTGTGGATACACAACAATACAGAATCATTTGGAGGTTATTAAGTTTATTTTGCAAGAAAGACGGCCTCTATAGCTAAGTTTGTACTTGGCTATTGCTGTTAACCTATATCCATATTAGCTGAATAAGACACTTTCTATCTATAACATCCTTAATTTTTACCATTTCAGAGAATGCTTAATAATGTCTAGGTTTTTATACCTGGAATCAAAATGAGTCCCTATAAGTGTTTATTATGGCCCAGGGCTTTGGGGAAAAAAATTAATGTTTTCTATTCTTCAACAGCCTTTTTTTTTTCATTCTGGGTGTTTTGCTCTCTTGTTTAAAAATATAACTGATGGAGGAATAATTTACTTAGAAGGCACCTATTTTAAGTGTACATTTTGATGAATTACGATAAATTTATGTAACTAATATTAAAGGAAAAAGTATTCATGACCCCTGTTAAAGAACAGTAAGGCAGTCCTTATTCAGGACTGTCCCGGTGGGTGTAGGGGACACTGCAGTGGGGTCTTGCGGGGGGCGGTGGGGGAGAGATTGGGCTCAACTTTGAATACAAGGAAACGTGTGAATTCATAGCCAAGGAGCAGGGTGGGGGCTCATGGGCTGAAAGCTGCTAAGAGAAAATACGAGGAATAAGGGGAGATTCTGCCCACCTAATGGGATTCTTGCTGAAGACACACCCTTCCCTCTGGCTTAAGACTCTTGCTAACATAGCACAGTGCAGAGATAAGCACAGAGGTTCAAAAGCGGAGGCCTACTTGAAACATCTCTCAGCACAGCCTGATAAGAGTTTGGTCAAAGAGAGAATCTTTGTCAGTCCCTACCGTCATACTACGAATATACCCTATTTACACCACCTCTGGATGATCCTTTGTGTCTCTTTATAGTCAATCCCCATATTGCCTGCCGTGCTTTCTGTCACTATTACCATACATTGTGTCGCTTTCTCTAGAATTTCATACAAATTTTCCGTACAAATGGAAACATTCTTCTGCTAAGGAAAATGCCTTTGAAATGTATCCACATAGTTGTGAATAGTAGCTAATTCCTTTGTATTGCTGAATAGTCCCCAGGGTTTGGATATACCACATAGTCGGTGAAGACAGCATCTAAACATCTAAGAGAGGCAATTCTTCCTCTCTAATCAGAAGAACTGTGCTCCCCAAACTGTGGGACAGACGTCTATTAATACTTTACTCGCTCGCTCTCATTCCGGTGTGAGTCTCAGATGTTGGTACAATTATGAGAAGAGTGTGGCATATCAAGGTAAATGAAGTCCCAGTTTTCTGGCTGAGGGATTATAAAGAGAATCTAGAAATAGTGGAGAGATTGCAGACAAGGGGAGGAGCTTAAGAAAGCAATTCATGGAGTTGTTCATCGACTCCTGGACTCACTCCAAAGCTGTGCACGTGTGGATCTGTGCCTAAGCAGCACATCAGAGAATTTGAGGCTGAAAATAAAAGACTATTGCCAAGTTTCCAGACTGGCCACTACACGGTACATAAATATGAGAGCTGAACCCATGAAATTCTTCAAGGAAAACAAAGGGGTAAATATTCATGAGCTTATTTGAATAGGTAAATTTGCCTTCATCAGCATCCAAAAACTTGTGTACATTCAGGAACACTATCAAGAAAGTAAAAAGAAAATCTACCGAATGGGAGACGATATTTGCGAATCATATATCTGATAAGGGTTTCATATCCAGAATATATAAAGAACTAAAACTCAACAACAACAAAACCCAAACACTACAATGAAAAATGGGCAAAGGACTGGAATGGACATTTCTACAAAGATGATCTACAGATGGACAAATAAGTCCTTGAAAAGACGCTTAGTCTTCAGTACTTAGGAAATGCAAATCAAAATCATAATAGGTACCACTTCATATCTACTGGGATGGCTAAAATTTCAAAAGAAAAGAAAATAGCAAGTGTAAGCAAGGATGTAGAGGAATTGGGACCCTTGTACGTTGCCAGAGGGAATGTAAAATGGTGCAGGCATTGCAGAAAACAGATTGGCAGTTCTTCAAAAAGCTACACACAGCTTTCCCATATGACCTAGCAGTGCTACACCTACGTACGTACACACTGAAAAGAGCTGAAAACAGATGCTCCGTTAGATAGTCCTATGCCAGCATTCAGTGCTGAATTTTCCACAAGAGCCCAAAGGTTGAAAAACACAAGTGTTCATCAGCGTAAAAATGGCTAAACAAAATGTGGTGTATACAAATAATGGAGTACTATTCAGGCATAAAAAGGAATGAAATAGCAAGTGTAGGCAAGGACATAGAGGAAAGGGAACACTTGAACACTCTTGGTGGGAATGTAAGTTGCCCCAGCCACTGTGTAAAACAGTATGGAGATCCCTCAAAAAATTAAAAACCGAAGCTATGCTTGCTATGACCAAGCAATTCTACTTCTGGGTATTTATTAAAAAAAAAATTAAAGGGCACCTGGGTGGCTCAGTCGGTTGAGCATCCAACTTCGGCTCAGGTCATGATCTAGCAGTTTGTGAGTTCGAGCCCCATGTTGGGCTCTATGCTGACAGCTCAGAGCCCAGAGCCTGCTTCGGATTCTGTGTCTCCCTCCTCTCTGCCCCTCCCCCCTCACGCATTGTCTCTCTTAATATAAATAAAAACATTAAATAAATAAAAATAAAAAAATTAAAACACTTATTTGAAAAGAGACCTGGGTCGCTGTGTTTGTTGCGGCATTATGTACAATAGGCAAAGTATGGAAGCAACATCCGTGGTCATCAGTGAATGAATGGAGAAAGAAGATATGGTATATAGGTACCCACGGTGGAATACTGCTCAGCCATAAAAACAAACAAAATCTTGCCGTTTGTGACAACATGGATAGACCGAGAGAGTATAATGTGAAGTGAGAAAGGTCAGACAAAAGTGAATACCATAATAATAAACTATGGTTTTTTCACAGCTAAAAATTTTGGATGCGATTGGCTGGCTCAGTCAGTAGAGCATGCAACTCTTGATCCGGGGTCATGAATTCAAGCCCCATGAAAAGGCTAGCTAGAGGGAAAAAATATTTGCAAATCTTGCATGTATCTGACAGAATTCTTTTGCTATTTATTCGGATTAGTGTTCTCAGAGTGTTGTATTTTTTTGTTGTTATTTAAGTATTTTGTTTTATTTATTTTTTAAAATTTTATTTTTGAGTAATATGTACACCCAACATGGGGCTCGAACTCACAACTCTGAGATCAGGAGTCGTGTGCTCTTCCAACTAAGTCACCCAGGCACTTTAAGTATTTTAAAGGTGTTATTTTATTGATTTCTTTGTAATATGATTTCTGATGAGGTATCTGCTGTAATTATCTCTGCTCCTCAGTAGATAATTTTCCTTTTTCCCTCTGGCTGCCTTCAAGTTTATATCTTTGTCTTTTTTCAGAAGTTTGAATATTGCATGCTTAAAACATTTTTATATTTATCTTGCTTACTGTTTCCCATACCTCTTGGGGCTTTAATTTTGTTGTCTGTTCATAATTTTAGAAAATGCTCCACCTTTATTTCTTCAAATGTTTCTTCTGTCTTGGTCTTTCTTCTACTGAAATTCTAGTTGTGCACATATTAGACCATTTGATGTTCCTCCACAACTTCTAGATGCTCTTCTTTTCCTCCATGTTTTGCTCATTTCTATTGACCCATCTTCAAGTGTTTACTGATGAGTCAATCCAAGGAATTTGTCATCTGTTAGTGGGTTTTTCATTTTTAGCACTTCCATTTTATTTTCCTTCTGCTTCTGCTGCTTCTTGTTTTTTTGGAGAGAGAGAGAGAGAGAGAGAGCACATGAGGGCGGGAGAGGCACATAGAGAGGAAGAGACAGAATCTCAAGCAGGTTCCTTCCATTTTCTTACAGTTTCCATCACTTTGCTGAAATTACCTATCTGTTAATTCATGTTTTCTCACTTCTATTGGTGCTTTTAATACATTAATCATGGTTATATCACATTCGCTGGTCATGACAATATCTGTGTCATATTTGTTTTATTTCGATGATGACTTTTCTGTTCAGACTGGAGGGTTTTTTTCCCTGCTTTTTGATGTGCCTTGTAATTTTTTGGTTCAACTCTTGATATCGTATATAGGACGATGCATACCGAGGTAAAGCTTTTCCCACTTTTATTTGGATGTGGGCACACCTTTCCCGTGTTATGCCTTTGGTGTAGAGTTTTGTGTTAATCCGGTCAAAGGCTGGGTTGGGTGTGATGTTTGCCTGCTGCTTGAGTGTGCATCATCCCTTTCTGCCGTGGCTCCCCCACAGCACCTGGCTCACGGAGTCCTGCTGGCCGTATTTCCGTGTGGGTTTTATGTACTGCCTCTGAGCTTTGCGGTGGGGTGGGTGAAGGAGGTGCACTCTGAAGTTCTGCGTAGATCTTCTTCTGAGGCACTAAGGCCGTTCTGTATGTGTGACCTTTATAAGTGTTTCCGCCACACCAGAGCTAGTGCTGGTTCTAACAGTCAGTCCTGTCCTTCTTCCGGGAATAGTGTTCTTTTCTTTCTCTTTCCCTCAATCTGTAGTCCTCCAGTGCTGTTCTTGTTGATGATAGTCCTTTTCCAGACTGAACGTTGCCACATTTTCACTTTCCCCCTATATTGTAATTCTCATATAAAGCAGGAGACTAAGCATGGTAGTAGCTACGCACTCTGATCAGAGAAGTAATCGACGTGGATGAAAGAGCCTTAATTTTGGAGTCAGGCAGGGCTGCCTTCAAACCACATTCTGCTGCTCGCTGGCTTTGGGAACCTTGCCAACAAGCAACTTAAATATTCTCGCTTCTGAGTCACTAACATGGCATGCGAGTCTCTCTGCTCCACTCTTATTATTAAGACCAGCAGGATTGTCAATTGGCAGAGTTTATGTTATATCAAAACAATAATTTGGTTCCCCGTGGCTAAAAGGTGTGGAATTCAATTACATCAGTATATGCATTAATTTTCTATTGCCGCTGTAACATAGTACCCCACATGGAGTGGCTTAGGACAATCAACATTTATTATCCTATAGTTCTGGGGTCAGAGTCCAAAATGTATCTTACTGAGCTTAAATAAAGGAGTCGGCAAGATGTGTGCGTTCCTTCTGGAGGCCCTAAGAGGAAATCCAGTCCTTTGCCTTTTCCAGGCTCTAACAAGCTGCCTGCAACCCTTCGTTCATGGCTCCTTCCTCCATGATCAAAAACAGAAGTGTGGCTTCTTTAAGTCTCTGGCTTTGACTCTCCTGCTTCTACTTTTGAGGACCTTGTGATTACATTAGATCCAACCGGATAGCCAGGGTAATCTTAGCTCAAGATCTTGAACTTAGACATATCCGCGAAGTCCTTTTTAAGTTAGCATATTCAAAGATTTTGAGGATTAAGACATAGACATCTTTGAGGGAGAGTATTGTATTTATCACAGTATATATAAAATTGGGGGGAGGTGGTGTAAATATGCCTTAGGCTCTGAAGCATTGGTATTTCCCTGAGGCGATGGTTCCAAAGCCTAGCTTTGCTTCAAAAACAAAAAGAAAGACCCCAGTCCTACACCAAATACGGGATCCTGGTCCTTATCCTAGATTTCTCGGTATAGAACTTTGGAAAATGTCTTTCCAGGAAACCTTCTTTGTGCATCTCCTCCCGAAAATGAGTTCCTAGCTCAGGAAGTTTCTAAACCAGCACTTGGGATTTTTCTTTACCCTCTTCCAATTTTAATGACTCACAGTGTCACCCCGTTGATTCCAAAACTGGTTTCTGAAGTAATTTCCCCACAGTGGCATGCAACCAAGAAAAATCGCGTGGCCTCAATTTTTGAGGGTCTCTTCATATTTTCTCCTGCCCTTGGAGATCGTTAGGTATTAGTATCTATGGCTGCAAATCCTGCGGTACATAAGCCTGGTTAACTTCAGTGAACTTAGTTTCTCCAAAACTTATTTGACTACAAAACACTTTCCTGTCCTTAATACTGACCACGATGTCTTTGAATACGATTTGATAAATTCTTCCCTAGGATCCAGTTAAAGAAAGATCAAGATTTTTGATTCCAAGGAAGAAGAGAATAAAGTATGGTTGCATTCTGGAAAATGGGGTGTGAGCGTTTCTGAGAAAGCTAATAATATCAAGTTACATACATCTATGTTCAGTCTCAACTATACTATGTAAGTAAAATGTTTAACTCGGAACTTGCAGATATAAATTCTCCCTTGCCAATATTTTGCCTGGTTTATTTCAACCCTCAGCTTCTGGACTTTACTATTACTTGCAGCTCTGGCAAGAATGATAAGCTACTTTTCTCATGATAAGAGACAAGATGTATCTTTCCAGGTGGCTTTAGAGGAAACAGATTGCTTCAGTCTTAAAACATGTATGGGCATTGGACACATACTGTTTTATGCTTGTCTCCAGAAGATTCTGGACAAAAATTGGAACTGAGATGAGCTAAATATTGAGATTTGTGCCCATAAGAGTGTCAGCAGTATCCCTGATGAGGTTTTTCAGAATGTAGACCAAAGAATCGTGTTCTTAAAATACAAACGAATGAACATCGAGTACTAAAATATTGGGACCAACTGGAAAGTGGTGTTCTGAGTGAGACCAATTTCAGGGTATAAAACATTTTAAGTAGGTTTAATTTCTGCAAAAACTTCAAGAATAAAGGCAGTCAGTGTGCAGTGGGTAAGAGTACAGAGATGGAGCTAGCTCAGCTGGATTAAAAGACCCCCGTTCCGCCAGTACAAGTTGTAGGGCCTTGGGTAAGTGACAATCCTTCTTTCCTTCAGTCGGTTCATATTTAAAATGGGCTGAAACTAGCATCCAACTTGTAAGATGTTTTTGAAGATTCAATTCGTTAATATACGTACAGCAGAGCAATTCCTGGTTATATTGTACCCTAAGATCTGCTGTTATGATTATCACTGCATTGAAAGGCACACACCAAATAACCGTGAGTCGTCATGTGGTTCCTTTATTTGATTTTGTTTTTAAGTAATCTTTACACCCAATGTGGGTGGGGCTTGAACTCACAACCCCGAGATCAGGAGTTGCAAGCTCCACTGACTGACCAGCCAGGTGCCCCCTCATGAGGTTATTTTATTCTATTTTTAGAATTTTTTTAATGTTTGTTTTTGAGAGAGAGAGAGGCAGAGTGTGAGCGGGGTATGTAGGGGCAGAGAGAGAGGGAGACACAGAATCTCAAGCTGGTTCCAGGCTCTGAGCTGTCAGCACAGAGCCCGACACGGGGCTTGAGCTCATGAGATCATGACCTGAGCCAAAGTCAGACGGTCAACCCACTGAGCTACTCACATGCCCCTCATGAAGTTATTTTATTTTATTTTATTTTTTTAAATGTTTTATTTATTTCTAGGAGAGAGAGAGACAGTGTGAGCAGGGGAGGGCCAGAGAGAGAGGGAGTCACAGACCGAAACAGGCTCCAGGCTCTGAGCTGGCAGTCAACACAGAGCCCGACGTGGGGCTCGAACCCACGAACCGCGAGATCATGACCTAAGCGAAAGTCGGACGCTCAACCGACTAAGCCACCCAGGCGCCCCTCTCATGAAGTTATTTTAAAAACTTTATTCCAGGCTTTGTCTCAGAGAGTTAGAAATTCCAGATAAATAAAGCTCAATTTGATGGGGTTTTGTTAAAATTGGTTATTAAATAGATTTCAAAAAGTCAATGGCATTTTCTTTCCTCAATCAGTGTATTTAATAATTTTATAAATTTTTGTTTTCAAAATTATATAGTTTTTCAAAATCTCTTTTAAATTTGTTAGTAATTAGGGGAAATAAGACCGTTTTGCAGTTTTCAAAGAAAAATGTTTACAGAAAGGAAAATCAACATCCTAATGTCTTAATTTAATAAGAGCAAGCTCGTACTCTATGCTAGATCATAGATCCACATCGAAAGTTAACTCTTACTGGTGAGGGACTACCTAGTCACAAAACTAAAATAGCTTTCGGTTCAGAAACTTGAAGGATAGGCTCGACAAATTCCAATTCTAAATTTAGGATCAAAGTTGAGTATGGGAAATTTATCACTTAATGTATTATTTATTTAAATCGTTCTCTTTTAATAGCATTATAAGTCATTTATCAATTTATTATAAAAATTTCAAATAAAATGTAACTGAACTAGAATAATAGGCAATCCAGTTTTGATTAAGAAACCCAGGCAAGTGAGTCTTAGGGACATCCTGATGTTACCATTATTTATTAATGATAATATCATAATCGAATACTTACTACGTGTCCAATTGCTCTAAGCACTTTACGTACATAATTATATTTAAGCCTCACACATATCTTCCCAAATAAATATTTTACCCATTGTATAGATGAAGAAATAGGTTTTGAGTGATTAAAGGACTTACCTTTGTTATGTAGCTAGTGATTTGCAGAAACCACACTTGGATAATATTGTCTGACACAAAGATTTATGCCATTAATCTCTCCAGTATTAACTCCATCACAAAGCAAAATTAATTTTCTCTCTATTAAAAATATCGAGATGTTCATTTTTTTATTAAGAGAAAGAAACATGTAGCTAATGAATACAGGGCGACCTTTAAGGAAATGGATGATGTCTCAGTCGGAAGAGAGAAATAGGAAAAGAGCAGGGAGTTTGGAGTGAGAAGGAGCTGGGCTCAAATCGTGGCTTCACCGCTTACGAGCTATGTGATCTGTAAAACAGGTAGTAACCACAACACGATTGTCGGGACGATAACATAAGAAGATCTAGCAGAAAACCTGGACCGTAGGTTGCCTAGTCAATAAAATTAGCAATTTCAAGGCTCTCAGAGATACAGCAGTGAAAAAACCATAAACATTTAAGCCCATGTTTCTCAAGTGGAACTCCTTGTGAGCGTCATTTATTTCATGGAACCCAGTATTCCAGAGGAGCAAGCTTGGGAAATGGGGTTAAAATAATTGCCATATTTCTGAAGAGAGGGTATTGATAAGGGTGTGGTAGGAGTAGTAATAGAAAGGGAAAGGAGGAGGGGCGCCGGGTGGGGGGCTCAGTCGGTTGAGCGTCGGACTTCGGCTCAGGTCATGATCTCACAGTTCGTGGGTTCGAGCCCCACGTCGGGCTCTGTCTGTGCCGACAGCTCTGAGCCTGGAGCCTGCTTCAGATTCTGTGACTTCTCTCTGCCTCTCCCTGCTCACACTCTGTCTGTCTCTCTCTCAAAAATAAATAAAAGTTGAAAAAAATTTTTTAAAAAGAGGGAACAGAGGAGAGAGCTGCAGAACATACCATTTATGATGATTCTAGCCGCTTGAATTAACGATGAGGCATGAAGAAGTCTAGAAGGAGCCTGAATCAAACTAAAGTGTCTTCAGTTTTGACTTGAGTATTTATTTAAGATGTATTTTAATGTCTAATACTGGGACTTTTTATTCAAGCCTTCATCGTTTTGCAGGGAGGGGTCATTGAGTAATGGGAATGGACTTAATTGAATTGACTGACTTCTGTCTCAAATATTCAAGCTTCCATGCCTGAATGTTTAGGCATATTGCATTTCTACACCACCAGTATGGTGTGGCGAGAACCAAGAGACCGAAATAATCTCATGAGGACATCATGTTCCCGAGAAATGCCGTGAACATTTAGATACCTTTGGGTTTTGGAAATGAAAGAATAAATGGTTTACGTACTTGGTAAGTGGGTCCCACGGATCGTCATGATTACAGGAAACCCTGTCTAATGGAGCCTCTGGGGTGTTTCAGGCAGTGTGATGGATGACACCCTCCTCACGCATAGATGGCTGTAGTCTAGCTATTTCCCTAAGTGAGATATTACTGGAGCAAATTGTGAGCTGTATGCATGAATTTGAATGGACTATAATAAATGTTTGATTTGAGTAACCTGCCGCTTTCCTAATCAAGAGGAAAAGAACACAAAATCTTACAGCCGAAGGAGAAACAAAGTTTGGAATGATCTCATTGCTGCGACATTTTCTCCGAAAATCATAATTATGTCATAAATCCCCACATACAACAATAGTTCTTAATAGGAAAAAATGAGATCCATTGAAAATGAAAACATTCCGAATGCATAGAAATGGAGCTAATTTTATAGCATTTCACTATTACGTGTTGAAGTTTTTATTTTGTGAACACAAGCAATTTATTTCATAAAAGCAAACTAATTATTCCCTCTCCCTGCAAAAAATGGGGGAAAATCCTATAATTTACTCAAACCCACTCAGAGCTAAAGATATACTCCACAGATATGAAATTAGCCCATCCTTTTGAATGACAGTCACTGTTTAGGTGTTATTATCTCTCAAGCTTTCACATTAGGAAGCGACACTATCCTTGGAAGGGGGACAGCAAGCAAATGAAGGAAAAGACAAAACACAGCCTGAGCGTCATTTCAACAATTTCCACTGCTTTGTTCTCTTCTCTTACAAACATCAAAGAGTCAACTGCTGTTTAAGATGATAAGGTGCGGAAAGGAAACCTGGCAGCGTCCATTGGTTTGAGCCAAACCTCTTTTTTATTTCGGATGCAGCGGGAGGAAGGCCGCGGACATGATCTCATACACAGCATGTTCCATGTTCGCGGCATTCACCATCCTCCCGTGCTCGCCATGAAATGCTGAGTCCCCTGTCCCCAGCCACTAGGCTCCACACTCCTCCTGCCCCGATGGGCGAGTGCTCTTTGGTTGGAGAGAAGTATTCAGGCGAGTTCTCGTTGGAGCAGAATCCTGGCAAGGTCCACGTGTTTATGGCGTTTTGAATACTCTCAATTAGACATAAAGCCGAAGAACTGGACGTAAAGAGGGCTCCACGGGCACACCGGTGTTGGAGTAAAATACTGCTGGACAAAATCATGAGTCCTTGCAGTTTCGGCTGAAAAAATACATATGATGGAAAAATAACTCCAGGTTGTGAACATTTGTAAGCTTTCAAACCATGGACGTTCACTCAGTGTATGAGGCGGTTATATTAACCATTCTTTGACTGTTTAACTCTTAATGTATGTAATTAGTTCAGCCTCGCCTGGAGAATTGAAGATTTAGTACCCATTCATTTGAAAACTGAAATTGTCCATTACAGCATTTCCTGAATGGATGTCAACTGGCAAGGTCACTCTACTTATTGATAGTGTTTAATTTACTCACTCGTGTAATAGTGGAAAGATCAGTGTACGTGGATTCTGAACACACAGACTTACCAACCAACTCTGCTATTTATCCATTCATTTATTATTTACATTTTTAATGTTTATTTATTTTTGAGAGAGAGAGAAGGAGAATGAGCAGGGGAGAGGCAGAAAGAGAGGGAGACACAGAATCCAAAGTGGGCTCCAGGCTCTGAGCTGTTCAGCACAGAGCCTGATGTGGGGCTTAAACCCATGAACTGTGAGATCGTGATCCGAGCCAAAGTTGAGCCACAGTTGGTGCTTAACCAACCGAACCTCCCAGGAGCCCCCCTAACTCTGCCATTTATTATCTAAATGAATTTGGAAATGTGAATTTAAAAAGTAGTTTTACTAAAAGTTATAAAATATATTCTCCTAATGAAAACTCCAAGCAGTAAAAGAGGGGTTACATAGAAAAGTCATTTCTCCACTCTCCACTCTCTACTGAAGATGTGGATCATTCCAGAAGTGTTCATGGATACGTAGGCATAAGTCATTTTCAGTTAAAACATGTGCATAGGATCAGAGTAAGTGTACCCTTCTACAGTGTGTGTTTAAACAATAGTATGTCGTGGATATTTTTCCACATTACCACATCTGGACGTTCTTCAACTTTCCAAAGACTTGATACGTGATGTACTCAACTCAGTACATGTGGATTAAACTCCGTATTGTATTCCTAATAGCTTGCCATGCCGGCACACCGTGTGTGCAAGTCCTAGGGGGCGCCTTCTCAAGTTCACACGTAGCACTGACTGGTAGCGATGATTGGATTTTTGAACGCTCTCCACCCCGGTTGGCAGCTGAACCCGAGCCCTCAGGATGTCATCGTTACTAGAAGAATGTGGTCATTCCTGTGCCAGTTCTAAACCAACAAACTCATGACATGCTAATGTCTTGGATCACTTCAAACGGTGAAAGTGTAGCTTATGTGTAAAAAGGCCACCGTCACTTCATATAGAGGAAGTAACTACAGTAGCTCAGTGTAGACAGCAAAATAAAAAGAAATGCATGTTTTTAGTACAGGTTCTAGTTTTCATTTGGTGTCAGTAAAATGGTCCACAGACCCAAAGAGCATGGCAAGTGCTAGCTGTGTTGATGAGACATGACATTTACTGTTTAAATTCAGCTGCTGAAAGAATTCCTTTACAGGAAAGACGGAAAATCAGAAATTTATAATGTGTATTACCTCCAGACTGAGTTACTCTTTGGAAACATACGACTAATCAGAATTTTGTTACTGTGACATCTTTTTCCTTCACATCCACATGGTGATGATAAGCCAAGGCTCTTATTTTCTGGGCGCACTTTTCTCCATAGAACAGGAAGAACAGTGAAGTTTTAGTGAAAGTAGGTTGAGAAGCTAAACGGCCTTGGGTGTCAAGGCAGTAATTTTTATTCTGACGGAAATACTCAAAGAAGAATTTCCTTTGCTGCGCGCCTCTTATAAAGGGAGCAGAATGATGGGTCCTTGGGTACTAGGTAGCCCTTCTGCTGTGGCTGAATTTCCAGACACATTCAAAAGCAGTTTCAAAACTTGAACTTTGGTGTTTCCATTTCCCACAAGTACCACACTGAAAAGATCTGTAATCTAAATGTTGGTAATGGCCGTGTTCCTTAGCAATCCAGCGCAGGCAGCTGCACAGCGGACTTAAGGGAACCACAGAAAAAATTCTCAGACTTGATGAGTATCTTTAACTTGCTTTGATTTTTAACATTCACACTTAGGTTACGTGGAATGCATTGAAAGCTTTGCCTTTAATACTGTGACTAGGATGGTTGATTACATGCCAACAATTGGAATGCCGCTCAATTAACAAATTAGCTTGGTTAGCTGAAGGCTACATTGTTATTCAGAATGACCAGACTTTCTCAATAATTACAGAATCTTTTTTTTAGCCTTTAATAATGCCTCTATAAGCCTATACATACATACTTACTTATTTACTTAGATAGATACATACGTACATACATAAAATAACTGAAATATAGCACTTATACTTGGTAAATGACTTGATTGGTTGTCAGTTTGAATAAAAAAATTATTTTACCATGAATTCTGTTTCTCAGTTTTAGTTTAATTTTTTTAATGTTTTATTTATATTTGAGAGAGAGAGAGAGACAACGTGAGCAGGGGAGGGTCAGAGAGAGAGGGAGACACAGACTCTGAAGCAGGCTCCAGGCTCTGAGCTAGCTGTCAGCCCAGAGCCCGACGTGGGGCTCGAATCCACGAACCATGAGATCATGACCTGAGCTGAAGTCCGACGTTCAACCGACTGAGCCACCCAGGCGCCCCAGTTTTAATTTTAATTAGAAATGTAAAATGCTTGGGGCGCCTGGGTGGCTTAGTCCGTTAAGCGTCCGACTTACGCTTAGGTCATGATCTCGCGGTTCGTGGGTTCGAGCCCCGCGTCGGGCTCTGTGCTGACTGCCAGCTCAGAGCCTGGAGCCTGTTTCAGAGTCTGTGACTCCCTCTCTCTCTGGCCCTCCCCTGCTCACGCTCTCTCTCTCTCCTAGAAATAAATAAAACATTAAAAAAAAAATTAAAAAAAAAAGAAATGTAAAATGCTTTTTTATACTTAAAATTTATGCATCCAAATATTTCTTTTTCTTTTTGCACCAAGACACAAATATTTTTCATTTCCAGCTTTATCTATATATGTTTTACAAGTAACATTGTGGAATTTTAAGGTGTGCAACGTGATGATTTGGCATTGTATATGTGTGTCTCTGTATGTGTGTATATGTGTCTGTATGTGTGTATGTGTATGTGTGTGTATATGTGTGTATATATATGTGTGTATGTGTGTGTGTATGTATATGTATGTGTCTCTGTGTGTCTCTGTGTGTATGTATGTATGTTTGTGTCTGTATGTGTGTATATGTGTGTATGTGTGTGTATATGTATATGTGTGTCTGTATGTGTGCATATGTGTGTGTCTGTGTATGTATATGTATGTGTCTCTGTGTGTCTCTGTGTGTGTATGTGTGTATCTGTATGTGTGTATATGCATGCATATGTGTGTATATGTGTGTCTGTGTATGTCTGTGTGTGTATGTATGTGTGTGTCTGTGTATGTATATGTGTGTATGTGTGTGTATATGTACATGTGTGTATATGTGTGTCTGTATGTGTGTATATGTGTGTCTGTATGTGTATATATGTATGTATGTGTGTATATGTATATGTGTGTCTGTATGTGTATGCGTGTATGTATGTGTGTGTGTGTGTTTGTGTGTATTGAAATGATTACCACAAGGTTTGTTAACACATCTATCACGTCGTTCGAGCCCCACATCGGGTGAGCATGAGCCCTGCTTCTCTCTCTCTCTCTCTCTCTCTCCCTCTTCCTCTTGGTCTCTCCCTCCCTCCCTCCCTCTATCTCTCTCTTGTCCTCTGCCTCTCTTTCTCTCTCTTTCTCTCTCTCCCTCCCTCATTCCCCTTTTGCCCCTCCTGAGATTCTCTTTCTCTCTGCCCCTCGCTCACTTGCACCCTCTCTCTCTGAAAATAAAAAGAAAGAAAGACATTTTCTCACTTAGTTACCTAAGTCACTCACTTACCATTACCTCACTTAGTTACCATTTTATTTTTGTATTGAGAATATTTAAGATCTACTTTCTTGGCAAATTTCAAGTATATAATACAGCATTTTATTTTCAAGAGAAAAAACCATTTTTATTTCCATTGATTTAAATTGAAAATTAGAGTATACGGTCTAGGCATTAATAATTTCTAGTTTTTTTAAGGAACACATTAATTTGGAAATAAACAATTAATATGAAAGTAAGCCTTTCATTGATACTTTCAGAATCTTCTATCATAAAAAGTATACTAGGCTGATTTTAATAAAGGTTTGCATTAATTCTTTAATTCAACAAACTTTAATTAAAACAAACAAAATAACTTTTCTGTCTCAAGTTGTAAGAACTGGGGCACCTGGGTGGCTCAGTCGGTTAAGCATCTGACTTTGGCTCAGGTCATGATCTCACGGTTCGTGGGTTCGAGCCCCACGTCGGGCTCTGTGCTGACAGCTAGCTCAGAGCCTGGAGCCTCTTTCAGGTTCTGTCTCCCTCTCTCTCTGACCCTCCCCTGCTCACGCTGTGTCTCTCTCTCAGAAATAAATAAAACATTAAAAAAAAAGAACTGCTTCTGAAAAACAATGTTCCAGGTGTGTGTATAGATAATAATATCAATTTAGTCCTCATTTTTTCTCTTTTTTTTCAGAAGTAAAATTTAGTGATTAATCACTTACATAGAACACCCAGTGCTCATCCCAACAAGTGCCCTACTTAAGGCCCATCACCCGTTTAGCCCCCCCTTCCCTCCTGCACCCTCAGTTTCTTCTCTGATACTTAAGAGTCTCTTATGTTTGCCTCCCTGTCTGTTTTTATCTTATGTTTCCTTCCCTTCCCCTGTGTTCACCTATTTTGTTTCTTAAATTCCACATATGAGTGAAATCATATGATATTTGTCTTTCTCTGACTTTTTTCACTTAGCATAATACACTCTAGTTCCAGCCATATCGTTGCAAGTAGCAAGATGTCGTTCTTTTTGATCACCGAGTAACATTCCGTTGTATGTATATACACCACATCTTCATCCATTCATCCATCAATGGACATCCATTCATCCATCAATGTGGCTGCTATTGATAGCGCTGCTGTAAACACTGGGGTGCACGTGCCCCTTCAAAACAGCCCTCCTGGATCCTTTGGGTAAATTCCTAGTAGTGCAATTGCTTAAAAAGTTGTTAGTTCTGACAGGTGTGAGGCGGTATCTCACTGCGGTCCTGATTCGGTAATGCGTGTTGATAAGTACAGCCCCCGTGCTGTCCATGAGATTTTTAGAACTTACTTATGTTCTAGCTGCTCGTTTGGACCCTTCGATCACCGTCTCCCCATTTCCCTCCCTCAGCAGCCCGTGGCCACCGCCAGTTTGCGGTTTCCGAGTTCAGCTTTTCGGGCTCCTCGCAGGAGTGCGATCATACAGGGTGTGTCTTTCTCCGCCTGACTTAGTTCACTTAGTGTAAGGCAGAGAGGGCTCGTCCATGCTGTCGCAAACGGTAGCGTTTCCCTGCTGTGTGTGTGTGTGTGTGTGTGTGTGTGTGTGTGTCTGTGTGTGTATAGCGATGACATCTTGTCCGCTCCTCCATTAGCTCTGCAGGCCTTCCCCCCCCCCCCCCCCCCCCCCCATCTCACATGTTCCTAGCGGCAGCTTCCAGACTGGCGCCATTTCCAGGGACACTGACACAGCAGCCAAGTCCATGGCGGTCGGGGCTGCCGCGACGGGGTGGGGGTGGGGCCGGAATTGGGACTGCGTTTGGAAGCCTCTCGGAGGCCATGGCGCTCTAGTGCCTGATGGTGGCCTTCCTCATCCTCTTTGCCATGGAAACGAGCCGACTCCATGTGTCGCGTCTACACGTGTGTCCCTGTCCCTGTCCCTCCCCAAGCAGCCTTGGGAAAGTGGTGGGCCCAGAGTCTGACGGAGGGAAGACTAATACTGTATTAGGAAAAAAGCGAAGGGGCGTCTGGGTGGCTCAGTCGGTTGAGCGGCTGACTCTTAAATTCAGTTCAGGTCATGATCTCACCGTTTGTGGGTTTGAGCCCTGCATCTGGCTCTGTGCTGACAGTGAGGAAACTACTTGGGATTCTCTCTCTCTCCTTCTTTGCCCCTCCCCTGCTCGTTTGCACTCTCTCTCTCTCTCAAAATAAATAGAAAACTTTAATTAAAAAGAAAAAAATGCATACAACTCTTCAAGGTAATGATTTCGTTTCCTATATCTATCTATCTATCTATCTATCTATCTATCTATCTATAAAAGTGACTCTGACCCTCCCCTGATCATGCTCTCATTCTCTCTCAGAAATAAATTAAAAAAATTAAAAAATTAAAAAAAAGAAAAGTGAGATTAATGGATCATGTGATCATCTTATTTTTAATTTTTTGAGCAATCTCCACATTGTTTTCCACTGCAGCTGTACCAATTGGCCTTCTCAGCAGCAGTGCACAAGGGTTTCCTTTCTGTGTGTCCTGGTTAGTACTTGTTATCTCCTGTGGTTTTGATGATAGCCCTTCTGACAGGTTGAGGTGATAGGGCGTTGTGGCTTTGATTTGTATTTCCCTGATGATGAGTGACGTTGAGCACCGTTTCATGTACTTGTTAGCCATTTGCATATCTTCTTTGGAAACATGTCTGTTTGGTGCCTCCATCAATTTTTAAAAAAGAATTTTTTAATGTTTTATTTAGTTTTGAGAGAGAGAGGGAAAGTGAGAGAGTGAGAGTGAGAGGGGGAGAGTGAGAATACAGGAGGAGGGAAGGGGCAGAGAGAGAGGGGGACATAGAATCTGAAGCAGCTTCTAGACTCCAAGCCGTCAGCACAGAGCCCGACACGGGGCTCGAACCCACAAACTGTGAGATCATGACCTGAGCCAAAGTCAGACACTTAACTGACAGAGCCACCCAGGCGCCCCAATGTTTGTTTATTTTTGAGAGAGGGGAGGCAAGGAAAGAAAGAGGGAGACAGAGACTCTCAAGCAGGCCCCACCCCCACGCTGTCAGCACACCTGATATAGGGCTCGGACCCACGAATGGTGAGAGCATCACCTGAGTTGAAATCAAGAGTTGGATGCTTAACCAACTAAGCCGCCCAGGCACCCCCTCTATTTTTTAAATCAGATTGTTTTTTTGCTATTGAATTATGTAAACTCCTTATACATTTTTTATATTAACCCTTTAAGATATATGATTGGCAAGTATTTTATCTCATTCTGTAGTTTTTCACTCTGTTGATTGTTTCTTTTCCTGTGTAGAGCTTTTTATTTTGTAGTCATGCTGGCCAAGACCAGTTTCCAAGAGACTTTCTGCTCTTTTATTCTAAGACGTCTATAGTTCCAGGTCTCACATTTTAGTCTTTAATAGATTTAGAGTTAGTCTTTGTGAGTGATGCAAGACAAGGGTCCACTTTCATTCTTTTGCATATGAATGAATATCCAGTGTTTTTTGGGCTGGGATGCAGGGCTGGGTCTGGTGCCGTGGGCTCCTGGAGGGATCTCAGGACACATTACTTATTTTTTTTTTTTTTTTAATTTATTTCTGAGAGAGAGAAAGAAGGGCAGCGTGAGCAGGGGAGGGTCAGAGAGAGAGGGAGACACAGAATGCGAAGCAGGCTCCAGGCTCTGAGCTAGCTGTCAGCACAGAGCCTGACACGGGGCTCGAACCCACGAACCATGAGATCATGACCTGAGCCGAAGTCAGATGCTTAACCGACTGAGCCACCCAGGTGCCCCCACACATTACTTATTTTTTGAGGCTTTGGTTTTTATATATGTTTAACAAGAATGAGGCTTTGTACATGAACAACATTATTGACTAATCTGTTATTCCAAAGAAATAGTTCATTGAAGAGAGATTAGAAAACGGATGATACTAGGCAGACGAAATATTTGGAGCCAGTTAGGAGAATTCTAAAGAAGTCTTCCTGGGTGCCTGGTGGCTCATTCAGTTAAGCACCTGACTTCGGCTCAGGTCATGATCTCATGGTCTGTGAGTCTGAGCCCTGCGTTGGGCTCTGTGCTGACAGCTCAGAGCCCGGAGCCTCCTTTGGATTCCGTGTCTCCCTCTCTCTCTGCCTCTCCTCCACCCACGCACACACACTCTCTCTCATAAAAAGTAAATAAACATTAAAAAAAAAAAGAAGTCTTCCTAAGACAATGTTGCACACTAAATTAATTGCTCTGTGTTTCCCCAGATCACACCTAAAGTGATCACTTCCTCCTTCATTGATTGACTTCCGCATGTGTTGCCCATTTCCTGAGTGGGACTCCACGTGACTTACAAAGATGGTACAGACGGAGTACAATCAGAAATGCTTAACAGTGAGACAGAAACGAAGAAGTAGTTAGAGGAGAGGACAAAAACAAGCCCCAGAACTCCTGAATGAGGAAATCATACCAATTTTTCAGAGTTTGGCTCTGTGCTTTCTAGAGGCCAGAGCCAATTTGGAAATGTGATACATTCCGGAGTTCTGTTACTATTAGCAGGAGAAATAAAGTAAGGGGTTTTTTTTTGTTTGTTTGTTTTTCCCCCCCAGATGGGCTTACTTTTAGTTTTCATTTCTTAGAGGAATTTGTCATAGGAATCTTTGTATAAGCAGCATCAGGTACCGGCCCTTATATTAGGAAGGATGGGTTAACACGTGTATTAAAAACTGTAAACGGCTTCTGTGTATCCTCCTATACCCCAAAGGCGGGACTCATTTCAGCCTTTCAGGTTCACCATGTGCTGCCTCTCAACTATGTTACTTTTGTTCCTATTACAAACATTTGTTTGCATTTGTCCCAAATTCCCATGTTCCAGAAGGGGTTAAGAGTGTTTAGTCTGTAAGTGCTCAAACATTGACCTCTTTTATAGGAAGCCGGTATTTGGTTGCACACAGATGAATATAATTTTGCTACTGTCATCTTCTTTTTCTTCAGCCAGTTGCAGAATTGAGGTTAGGGGCAATGAGTCCTTGGAGAAAATGTAGATTATGGAAAACAGGTTAATGAATATGAAAGAAAATATTCAGATAATTCCAGAATGCCTTGACATAGTAACTGCATGGAAATGTCTCACCTAAGGTGTTTATTGCATCAAGGGCAATTTCAACAATGTTAAAAAATACTTTTATTGGGGGTGCCTGGCTGGCCCAGTTGGTAGAGCATCCGATTCTTGATCTAAGCATCATGAGCGCAAGCCCTGCGCTGAGCATTGAGACTCCTTAGGTACGTAATGGCACTTGGGTGGCTCAGTCTGTTGAGTTAGGGTTAGGTCATGATCTCATGGTTTGTAGGTTTGAACCCCGCATTGGGCTCTGTGCTGTGAGGAGACTGCTTGGGATTCTCTCACTCGCTCTCTGTCTCTGTCCCTTCTCTGCTCTTGTGTGTATGTGCTCTCTCTCTTTCTCAAAATAAATAAATAAAACTTTATTAAATAAACATTTAAACTAAGGCTAAGGTACCTGGGTGGCTCAGTTGGTTTAGGGTCCAACTTTGGCTCAGGTCATGATCTCACAGTCTTGAGTTCGAGCCCTGTGTCAGGCTCTGTGCTCACAGCTCAGAGCCTGGAGCCCACTTCAGATTCTATCTACTTCAAATTCTGTGTCTCCATCTCTCTCTGCTGACTCCCCGTGCACACTCTGTCTCTCTCTCTCTCTCAAAAGTAGACATTAAAAAAAGTGTTCTACTCTAAGAGTTAAAACATGACATTTTAAAAATATATATATTAAAAATATATATGTTAAAGTATATTTATTATTAAAATACATATTTGTTAAAATATATATATATTTGTTACAAGACCTTCACATAGTTGTACTTATTTTTCATTTTTTTATTAAAATTTTTTTAATGTTTACTTATTTTTGAGACAGAGAGAGACAGAGTGTGAGTAGGGGAGGGGCAGAGAGAGAGGGAGACCCAGAATCCGAAGCAGGCTTCAGGCTCTGAGCCGTCAGTGCAGAGCCAGACATAGGCTCAAACTCACAAACCACAAGATTGTGACCTGAGCCAAAGTCAAATGCTTAATGGACTGAACCACCCAGGCGCCCCTGTACCTATTTTTTAAATTAGGTCAAATTTTCTACCAGTAGACCACGTGGTTAGCTTGTGTAATTACCTCTATTTCTTAATATTTTAGTAACCCCCCCAAATAGTGTGTAGAATCTGTGTGCAGCTATTATGAGAATGCAGAACTCAGAGGATGCGCTTACAGAGAAACTCTTTTGTTCTTCCCACTGCTCCTTTAAGTCTTTTCTGTGGCTTTGGTGCTTTCCCTGCCACAGATTTCATTTCAGGCCGGGCTTTCCTGGTCATTCCCACGTAATACAGTCTCTTGATCACATCAGCTAAAGCCAGAGCAGGCAAGCAGAGTGGCTCTCGGGGTAGGAATGACAGCGCCCTGCCCAGCATCCTAGCCACCTGTCCAGTGGCCTTTCCAATCTGGCCTCTGCTCTCCCCGGACTCGGCAGCGGCTTCCATGAGGCTTTTCCCACCCGCAGCTTCTGCTTGTCTTCTGCTGTCTTGCCGGCCATGTTCCTGGCTCCTCCAAGGTGGGAGCACAGGCACAGAGAAGAAATAAAGGACGCAGCGGGATTCATGTTTGGTGCGACCCTGGTGACCAGATGTCCGTGCTTTCTGTGTCCTGCATCAATTGAAAGCTGACTTTTTGCCTTATGGGTGCTTCGGGTGTTCTCGGTATCCCCTTCCTCTCCATTACACTTCTTTTCTTTTATTGTTTTTTTAATTGTTTATTGATTTTTGGGAGAGAGAGAGAGAAAGAGAGAGAGAGAGAGAGAATGAGAGCGCATGAGTGGGGGAGGGGCAGAGAGAAGGAGACACAGAATCCGAAGCAGGCTCCAGGCTCCAAGCCGTCAGCACAGAGCCCGACATGGGACTCGAACTCACAAACTGTGAGATCCTGACCTGAGCCGAAGTCAGATGCTCAACTGACTGAGCTCCCCAGGCGCCCCTCCTTTAGGCTTCTTCTGTGTGCAGTCCACTTGATGAGGTGAAGCGTCCGCTCCCCTATTTCACACTCTTAGCATCTTGGGCAACCTGCATCACCTTCAGCTTCCCCTTTCTGGATCTTTCTTAGGGGTAACCTGCAACCACACACATTCCAACAACCTCTGCCTGGACAAGATCTGGAGCTTAGGTCACCCAGTTCACTGCCTCACTCCTTTACTGTGCCTTTTAAGCAGTTAGCCGTCTACTTCTCGTACACCCGATGTCCTTTCAAAGTGTAAAATGGAGGTTGAATGCGTTCTGTGAACTGCTGAGGGCACGTGGATTTCGAAGTTGGGGAAGGAGGGTAAGCGCTAACAGGTCTCCGAAACTTGTCCCCAAGACCTCCCTGAGCCCCTTCTCAGTAGATTTCTTCCTTCCTACCTCCAGATGTGCCGACATATTCATAGACACTGGCCCCTGTCCCTAGAGAACCCCAGAGCTATTGGGCCTGTGCTCTCTTCCACTTGGTGCCACTTTATCTGTTGTTATAGTTCTTACCACAGGACATGGCACTTGGGACGTTTCCCTGTCCCCAATTTCCTGGCAATCACCGTTCAACTGGATCTCTCTACCAGGAAGTTTCTTTTGCACCCTGCTGTATCCGGATCTCCGGGCATGGAAGCGGATTCCTCTTACCTACAAGCAATATGCAAGACGGTTGGCTGTGAACAAATGTATAAACACTTCTTAATGTTATCACTACCTTAATCCTAATTTAATTTTTGGCTTGTAGCATAGCAACTAATGATAGTAAAAATAATAGCAGCTAACATTTATGCAGTGTTTAGAATGCTCTAGGTACTGTCCTAAGTGCTTTTTAATTATTCTCTAAATGTTTATTTATTTTTGAAAGAGAGAGAGAGATAGAGACAGAGACAGAGAAATAGTGAAAGAGCAAGTCGGGGAGGGGCAGAGAGAGAGGGAGACGGAGGGTCTATAGCAGGCTCCGCACTGCCAGTGTAGAGCCAGATGCGGAACTCGGACCCACGAACCGTGAGATCGTGCCCTGAACCGAAGTCGAACGCTTAACCAACTGAGCCTCCCAAGCACCCCTGTTCTAAGTGCTTTTTATATAGTAGCATATTTAATGCCCGCAGCAATCTAGAGGAGGGCACTCTTACACCCCTCAGTTTACTAACAAGTTGTTACCTGAAGAGTGACGTAACTTACCCAAGGTCTGACAGCTCTGATTGTGTCTAGAATCCACACCCTTAACCAATATGCTGCCTCTTGGCTGTACTAATAATAGCAGTGACACCGCTCTTCAGTGTCTGGCTGTGCGTGCTTAGCATCATATTGTCACCTATCACCAGGACGTTTTTGTGAACCAGGCTACCCCTCAAGTGCACACTGGTGGAGCCCTCCTGCATTCCCCCACCATAGTTTTAGGTTCTGTGCAAATGTGCCTTGGTTCCTCATCCTGTCACATGGTTCTCATCACCTAATGAGCTACAACTCAACTCTGCCCATTTTCTGCTGAAAAAAAAATTTCTCTGCAAAGGTATCCTTCATTCTTGTGACTGGGTCGGGTCCTGTTGCTTAAAATTCGTATGGCCCCATAAATTTTTTCTTAGTCTCTGTTGCCATCATTGTTACTGTAAGGGGCCATTTTATTTATTTAATTTTTTAAAATGTTTATTCATTTTTGAGAGATGGAGAAAGACAGAGCATGAGTGGTGGAGGGGCAGAGAGCAAGGGAGACACAGAACCTGAAGCAGGCTCTGGGCTCCGAGCTGTAGGCACAGAGCCTGACGCGGGGCTAGAACCCACGAACCGCGAGATCCTGACCTGAGCTGAAGTCAGATGCTTAACCAACTGAGCCACCCAGGCGCCCATGTAAGGGGTATTTTAACGTCTGTCTCATCCTCTGCACCAGATACCCCCCAGGAGGAGGAATTGTGTATGCCTTGTGTACTAAGTATTCCTAAACAAGGGCTTCTCTTTTTTCTGTGTTTTCGCGTAGGATCCCCTCACGTGGGTCCATTTCACTCCTCCTTCCCTTTGTCACGAACCAATCCACTCTGGACACTAGTTTCTGGTTTTCCTTTACATCTGGTTAATCGAATGGATTCTCCATCAAAAATTGTCTTTGATTCTTCACGCACTTAGTCTATATGATCCTTGACCCCGAGAAACTGTAAGTCCAGAGGGAAAGGCAAGTACAAACGTCCTGAGACAGAGGCGCACAGGGGTACATGCTGAGATGCGTGTCATACCAGAGTCGGGAGAACTGAGGAGATGGACTCACCCTTCAGGCCACAGCTGGGCTGCAGTGCGCCGTGAATCCTCCGAACGCCCTCAGTAGTTTCCTCCAAAAGCATCAGGAGGAAGAAAGTACAAGTGGACTTCGGAACCTATTTTAACCTATGATCACTCCCTCTAAAATAGCTCCTTACTACACTACTGCTTTCCTTCCTCAGGAAATTGAAATGGGGCACAAAGCATCTATTTTTCTTTCTCGTTTTTTCTTACGTTACTTAAGCACCGGTTTCAACCTTGGCAGGATGGAGCGGGTTGTTTGCAGAAACAAAAGAGGAAATCGGAGTTTTCTCAAATATAACTTCAGTCTAAAAATAGATAGTGGCTATTTTATTTGCAGCTCACACCCACCAGTCTTTCTTCTTGTCTGTCAAGCCCCATTGAGCTTTTATGAGACCCGAGAGGAAAGTTCTGGGTGAGCTAAGAACAAGAACCCGTGCCTGGGAGCCCGGCCTGCTACTACAGAGCCTGTATATCCTGTCCCCCCCACCCCCCCGTAGACCTAGTGACTGGCCCACAGGGACAAGGCGGGGGACAAGGCGGGTGACAGCCTCAAGCCCCTGGTTGGGGGTCTCCCTCCTCCACATTTATAGATACGGGATGATGAAGGTGCCTTAGATCCTCTCTTTCTCACTCTCGTCGGTTACGCAGAGCTCCCGGGCCCTGCTTGCCTCTGAATTAGGAGTCCACGGTTGTTGAATAATGAATTATCCTTTGGGGAAATTCTATTTCTTTTGCTGCCCCTAAAGCATAGAGTGCTCATTATCTTCACGTGAAATACGAATTAACCTGTGGAAAATTCTTTGGGCAGCAGGATCCTGGAGCATGCTGGGAGTGAGGCATGACAGAGTCGTCCGCTGTTTATTACAAATGAGGAAGCAGGCGAGGGGAATACCCAAAGCCGACGTGCCCTTAGCTCTTCACCCATGTCCTCAGCCCCTTCCAAAGGGCATTGAGTCATGTCAACAAGGACTGTCAGATTCCTGTTTTCCCACCTCAAAACACCCCTGACCCTTTCTGTTTGACCTCAGAAAAACAAACTTATTTTCTGTTCCAAGGGCGACCCCCTACACTTGTGCTTGATCTGTGTTTTCCGACGATTTCACCTCAGAGGGAAGACCGCTAACCAAGTCTACATCTTCTGTTTTGTAAGCTATGAACTTTTATCATTGTATTTTACCCTTCGGATTTCTTTCTGGCAAAATGTATTTCTGGCACATTTGCTGGTGAAGCCTCTTTCATGGGCTGCCACCAGTTAGGAAAGTTAGCCATGTTGGGTTCAGTTTATCGCACTATGGGGTCCAGGGGCAAGGCCACCATTTAGCGTGTTTCTGCGAAGCCTTGCAGTTAGACTGGAGTGCAGTATGTTTCCGCTTGTGACCGTCTCTTATGGTTGCCTCAAAACCACATGGTCCCTCTCGGGGCGCCTGGGTGGCTCAGCCGTTGAAGCATCCGACTCTTGGTCTCGGTTCAGGTCATGGTCCCACGATTCGTGAGTTTGAACCCCACAGAGGGGACTCCTACAGCGCAGAGCCTGCTTCAGATTCTCCCTCTCTCCCTTTCTCTCTGCCCCTCCACACGCTCTCTTCTCAAAATCAAATCAAAACAAACAAAAAACCCTCAAATAGTCCCTGTAAACCTATACCAGGAAAGAGGGAGCATCCCCATTCTCTCTGGCTCCTTAGTAGTAATCAGGGAAAAGAGTCTGCTTTTCTTCCCTCTTTATTCTCGAAGACATGTTTGTGAAAGTAGGCTGCCTGATTCAGGGTGAGGAAGTACACCGTTTTGACCAATTTATGGTGGCTGATTCAACAGGCAAAGAAAGTGCTCAGAGGATGGAAGAATGAAAATATTTTCTTGTGTTCCCATGCTAATGTTCAGGGCTATATCTACCACTTCCCCCACTTTTAAAATCCAATATGTCAAGTAAGGTGGTAATTAAATATGCACACTGACTTTTACTGCCCCTCATTTCCCTTCCCGTTATGGATTCCGGTTGTGCACATTCAGTGAATACTCGAGAGTGTATCAGGCACTGCACTTGATGTCCGGGCTGAGTAGTTAACAAAACTGACAGAAATCCCTGCCCTCGTGGACTTGACCTTGTAGAGAAGGGAGACAGCCAACAAATGGAATAAATGAATGAATTATAGTAATTTAGATGCTAATAAGTTCTGTGGATAAATATAAATCAGTGGAAGGGAAAAAGTGTGCTGAGGGGCCGTGGTGTGACAAATTTACATGGAATTATAGTAATATTAAAAAAAACTTATAGAAAAAAGTGGGGGGTGGGGAACGTCTGGATGGTTCAGTCGGTTAAGCATTCGACTTCAGCTCAGGTCATGATCTCACGATTCATGAGTTCGAGCCCCGCATTGGGCTCTGTGCTGACAGCTTGGAGCCTGGAGCCTGTTTTGGATTCTGTGTCTCCTTCTCTCTCTGACCCTCCCCTGCTCATGCTCTCGCTCTCTCTCTCTCCCTCTCTCTCTCAGAAATAAACAATAAGCATTAAAAAAATGTAAAGAGTGATAATGAAGGCCTCACCAAGAGGTGTTATTTGATCAGTCACATAAAGGCTAGGATAATGGGCCACCTCATATTTAGCTCTGTACCCTCAAGCGTGTTATTAGCGTCTCTGAACCTCAGTTTTCTCAGTTTTTATTTTTCTTTATTATATTTTTTACATGTTTATTTTTGGGAGAGGAAGAGGAACAGACTGCGAGGAGGGGAGGGGCAGAGAGAGAAGGAGACACAGAATCCGAAGCAGGCTCTAGGCACTGCATCAGCACAGAGTCTGACGTGGGGCTCGAACCCACAAACCATGAGATCCTGACCTGAGCTGGAGTCGGACACCTAACCAACTGAGCCACCCAGGCGCCCCTCTCTGTTTTTAAATTAATATTTATTTGACTATAGCTGACACACAGTGTTACATCGGTTTTAGGTGCACAACATAGTGACTCCGGACATTTAAACATTATGCTGCGATCACCGCTAGTGTAGCTCCCATCCTTCACCCTTTGTCGCTGTTACAGCATCATGGACTTTAGTCCTTATGCTCTGCCGTGACTTACTCATTCCGTAACAGAGCTGTCTCCCACTGCCTTTCACCTGTTTTGCTCACCCCCCACCTAGCAAGCAGCAGTTTGTTCTCTGTGTTCACAGGTCTGATTCTGCTTTTTGTTTGTTTATTCATTTTTTAAGCAAAGATTCCACATGTGAGTGAAATACAGTATTTGACATTGTCAGTCGGACTTATTTCCCCTAGCAGAGTACCTCTAGGTCTACCATGTTTTCAGAAATGGCGTGAGCTCATCCTTTTTTCTGGCTGTGTCATATTCCACTGTATACATGGGCCACATCTTCCTTACCCGTTTCTCTATCTAGGCCTCAATCTGTTTCCATATCGTAGCTATTGTAAATAACAATCCAATAAATGTAGGGTGCGTATATCCTTGCAAATTAGTGTTTTCCTTTTCTTTGTGATTGGGTGATAATACCTGCCTGCCAGAGTGACTTTTAAGATGAAATGAGAGGATGTTAGTAATGTACCTGCGACACAGGAAATGATTAATAAGCGGTAGCTTTACTAAAAATGAGCCACTTTTTAGTAATAGTCATCTGACCTCAAGAGCTTCTCAAGTGAATTAATGTGAGTTGTTTTCTTTCTTTTCCTTCTGACATAAAGTTAACTTTTCAGTTAACTTTCTTTCTTGGCTTCTGAATTTGAAAGCTGCCAGGTTGTTAAGAAGCGTTAGAAATGTTATCTTCCATAATCAGTTACATTTTCTGACTAGATAATGGCACTTAACGAGCTGGTTAAACTTTTTAGCCAGCTCCCTTGAGTTCATTGTTTCCTACTGAATAATGGCGAAAGGAGCAGGAAATTGAAAGCTTTAAAAAAAAGTGCCCATGAGAGAGAAAGAGGCTGAAACACAAACCTAGCTTCAAAGAGATTGAAACATGACCTAGCTATAAATAGATATCTGCAGAATCAATCGAGGATAATAAAATGAACACACGTTCTATATGCCAGGGTTATTTTGCATGGTGCCAACAGAAAAAAAACAGATCGAAATGTCACAAGAAACAAAATAGTCAAATATAATTATGAGTAGAAAATGAATCCGATAGAAATATCTCCCAGTCTGAAAATTGATATATGAAACAGTAATAATGCATTCATGTCCAAGGGAGCACATAATCAATTTAAGGAACCAGATTTTCCGGGGAGAGTTTTCACGGTGATTTAGATGTGGGAGTTTTCTCTCGAATCTTCCAGAATTTGAAGTGTTACTAAATACCTGGCATTTGTCTCGGTAAATGGAAGGGAGGAAAATAATTTTCCTTCTGCCCTCCTTGGTTCTTGAGTGAGACCCCTCCCCCATGGTAATAACAGACAGTTTCACAGGGGAAAAGCAAGCTGAAGTTTCATAACATGTATACCTCCTATATCCACGGGAGAGACCCAGGAAACCCAAGTGTCTCCTCGAAGTGGCGCAAGCCACCACCATGAATACCATCTCCAGCTTACGGCCAATGAAAGGGGTAGGGAGTCAGTTACGATAAGTTGTCAAGAAAAGCCGCTAAACAAGGGAATGATTGTTACATAGCTTTATGTTGTTGTCTCCTCCATTGATGACAGATTTCTTGTCATCCTCTTCTTCCTTGTACAGAAGGGACACCCTTACACGTGAAGATTTTCCTCGTACACATACATGTCACTTATAAAAGCGTAACTTCTTTTTTTAATTTTTAAAAAATTAAAAAAAAATTTAATATAATGTATTGTCAAGTTGGCTACCATACAGTGTGTGCAGTGTATTCCCGGTTTTGGGGGTAGATTCCCGTGATTCATCGCTTACATACAACACCCAGTGCTCGTCCCGCCAAGTGCCCTCCTCCATGCCCATCTCCCATTTTCCCCTCTCTCCTGCCTCCCCCCATCCACCCTCAGTTTATTCTCTGTATTTAAGAGTCTCTTATGGTTTGGCCCCCTCCCTCTCTGTTTGAAACTATTTTTTCCCCTTCCCTTCCCCCATGGTCTTCTGTTCAGTTTCTCAAGATCCACACAGGAAGGAGAACATATGGTATCTTCCTTCTCTGACTGACTTCTTTCACTCAGCACAATACCTTCCAGTTCCATCCACGTTGCTGCAAGAGGCATGATTTCATTCTTTCTCGTTGCCAAGTAGTGTTCCGTTGTGGATATAAACCACATCTTCTTGATCCATTCGTCAGCTGATGGACACTTAGGCTCTTTCCAGGATTTGGCTACTGTTGAGAGCGCTGCTATGAGCATTGAGGTCCATGTGCCCCTAAAAGGGTACCTTCTGCCTGGTTTTCTGAGCTCCTCCTGTGTCTGCTGTTTCTTAAAAATAACCAGCCTAAAATAATCCATATGCCAAAAAGGAATATTTTATTTATTTATTTATTTTTAAATTTTTTTTAATGTTTTATTTATTTCTAGGGGTGAGAGAGAGAGACAGCGTGAGCAGGGGAGGGTCAGAGAGAGAGGGAGTCACAGACTCTGAAACAGGCTCCAGGCTCTGAGCTGGCAGTCAGCACAGAGCCCGACGCGGGGCTCGAACCCACGAACCGCGAGATCATGACCCAAGCGAAAGTCGGACGCTCAACCGACTAAGCCACCCAGGCGCCCCTAAAAAGGAATATTTTACAGTGGCAAATTTTGTTCCTCTTCAGGACCATGACCTCAAAATGTGACATTTACTCCCATTCAGGAAACTTGAGGATAGGAATAAAGACTTGTTACACATGTGAAGTTAGGATGGTCACAGCACAGTGAAACTTCAAGGCTCAAATGGCAGTAAGTATGGGAGACTAGAGCAATGGAAAGGGGATGAACATGGTGGGGTAGTGGCTCTGCTTTCTGTATATACTAGGTGTTTGACACAGTCTCTCTGTGCTCAGGTCCTTTCGAATCTCTAAAATATTATGTTCAGCAATTTCATATGTTTGAGCCAAATAGTATCTCCCCTAAAGGTAGGTTATTGATGGATGGATTAATTGACATGACGTGATTAAAACAGTATGTGAAAGGGGCGCCTGGGTGGCTTAGTCGGTTAAGCGTCTGACTTTCGCTTAGGTCATGATCTCGCGGTTCGTGGGTTCGAGCCCCGCGTCGGGCTCTGTGCTGACTGCCAGCTCAGAGCCTGGAGCCTATTTCAGAGTCTGTGTCTCCCTCTCTCTCTGACCCTCCCCTGCTCACGCTGTCTCTCTCTCTTCTAGAAAAAATTTAAAAAATATTAAAAAAAACAGTATGTGAAATGTAGTAAGTCCTACTTAAATATTATTATTATAACCAGGTCACCCGGTGAAGCAAAAGTCTTTTGGTTGGCCGGTGAGGATTCACCGCTCTGGTTTGATAGTTCACCATGAAGCCTACAAGTCAGCCGTATGGTTTTGAGGCAGGGAAAACATCCGTGGATGTAGTTACACCAGAGCTATAGAAGACGGTTCGTACTGAGTCAGATGGATGCCCTTTTTCACGCCCTGTCTGCTCGGTCAGAATCATGACAGTAGGCATAATCCACCCACTAGAATCTACTACATGATAGCTTTGGAGCCATCAATGAAAGAATGCAGTTTTTCCAGCAGGGTATAGTTGTAGGTACTGGGAGAATTAACCTCTAGACCTGGTTTGCTACTGTATGCAGTTTGCTCATTCCCACCTTCTTGAAACAGTTTTAGCTTCCTGGAAGTCCGTCTCTTTTGTATTTTCTCCTATCACTCTGAGCATGCTTCTTGGTCTTCTCTGTTAACACTATGTCTTCCTCCAGAACTCTTTTTTTAAAATAATTGTCTTAATGTTTATTTTTTTGAGAGAGAGAGAGAGTGAGAGAGAGAGAGACAGAGTGCAAGTCGGGGAGGGGCAGAGAGGGAGACAGAATCCAAAGCAGGCTCCAGGCTCCGAGCTGTCAGCACAGAGCCCGATGCAGAGCTTGAACCCATGAACCACGAGATCATGACCTGAGCCAAAGTCGGATGCTTAACTGACTGAGCCCCCCAGGCGCCCCATCTTCTCCCAGAGCTCTTAATGATGAAGACCTAAAGGCAGTCTGTGGACCTATGTTCTCTTCTATCTACACATAAGCCTCGGTGACTTAGTCAGTCCCATGTTTGAAATTATATCTGTAAACTTAGGTCTCCCAAATGTGTGCATCTGTCCCCCGAGTTCTCTCCTGAGCCCAGATGTTTATGTACAAAGGTCCACTCTACCTCTGAACATAGATGTCTAATTGGCGTCTCAAACTTGTATCCAAAGCTAAGCTTCCTGTTCCTTCCGTAAGCCTTCTCTATCTCAGTAAATGCCATCTCCATGTTTTCAGGTACTTAGGAAAATATTGGGGTCATTCTTGGTTTCTCCCATTCCCTCAAGTCTCATAAGAAATCTGACCAACTTTACCACCTATACGTTCAAATATCTCTCGATTCTGAACTCTTCTCACCAGCTATACCGCTGACACCCTTGTCTAGATCACCACTTAAGAAACATGTGTGGTAACCACCCAATCGCTTTTTCTCCTCATCCCACAAAACAGCGAAAGTGCTCCTTCGCACACATAAAACAGCTCATGCCACATCTTTACTTTGAATTCTCCAATGGCACCCTGTCTCATTTAGAACAAACTCCAGTATCCTTACTGTGTTCTCCTGGTATCTCGTGGCGTGTTCTCTCGATATCATGGGGTCTGGTCCCTGGTGACCACTCTGACCTTCTCTCTTAGCCACTGTCCCTGTTGTTCATTTCGCTACAGCTGCAATAGCCTCCTTCCTGTTCTCAAACTTGCCTAACAGTTTGCTTCCTCAGAGATTTGGCATTACACTCACTGTTACCTGGAATGCTTTTCCTGCACATATCTGCAAAGATTAAGCTATCAGTGTATTCAGGTCTCCTATCAGATGTTATCAGAGAGACTTTATCCACCTCATGAAAAATAGTCCTCATGGACACTCCCTATCTTTGTTATTTGCCTTGGTTTTTTTTTTTTTTTTCCTTCAGAGCACTTATCACTCTGACATATTATAGTATGCACTCACTTGTTTTTACTTTTATTTCACAAATTTTTATTTTTTTTTTGAGTGTGAGAGCGCGCACCCGTGCAAGCAAGTGGGGAAGGGGCAGATGGAGAGGGACAGAGAGAATCATAAGCAGGCCCCGTGCCCAGCATAGAGCCCAACCTGGGGCTAGATCTCACAACTGTGACATCATGACCTGAGCCGAAATCAGGAGTCGGACGTTTAACTGACTGAGCCACCCAGGCGCCCTCCATTCACTGATTTGTAAATTACTTACACACCACTTACTTATATGTATTAATATATTGTATGCGTGGACACATATATCACACACACCACCACCGCCACCGCCGCCACCACTACCAGAAGCTATGGGAGAGGCGTGCTTCCTCACAACACTCAGAGGGAACCAATTCTGCAACAGCTTGATCTTGGACTTCTGGCCTCCAGAACTGGGAGACAATAAGTTTCTGTGGTGTAAGCACCTCACCCCCCGCACCCAGTCCTTAGCGAGCTCATATAGTGTCTCTTATCATGATGAGGAAGTTACCTTCAGTTCCTGTTTTTGAGTCTTTTTGTCATGTGACCGAGAACACAGGCACTTTGGGGATAGTAACGGTTGCTTTGGTGTTCATTTCACAGTTACGTGTTGAAGGGTCAGGACGCATATCGTTTGCCATGGCCGTGTTTTCCCTTGGTTTTTACAACAGTTTTAGGTTCACAACAAAATTGAGCAGAGGCTCCAGAGATCTCCTGTGTACCCTCTGCCCCCACACATGCGTAGCCTGTCCCACTGTCAACGCCCTCACCAGAGTGGTGCACTTAGTGCAGTGGATGAGCCGACATTGGCGCAACGTTGTTGCCCAGAGTCCGTCGTTTACGTCAGGTTTCACCTGTGGTGTGGTACGTTCTGCGGGTTTGGGCAGATCTATAATGACAGGTCGCGACCTCTACCATTAGAATACCACACGGAATAGTTTCACCCTCCTGCCCCACACGTCTTCTTTCTGTCTGCTCGTCTCTTCTTCCCCCAACCTCTTCCAACCACTCATCTTTTTACTCTCTCCTTTTACCTTTTCCAGAACGTCACACAATTGGAATCACAGGGTACGTAGCTTTTCCATGTGGGTTTTTTCCACATGGTAATGTGGAAACAAGTGCCTTCCAACAAGGCATTTCAGACTCCTCCTTGTCTTTTCATGGCTGGATGGATAATAACGCACTGTCCAGACGGACCACAGTTTGTCTATCCATCACCTAATGAGGGACATCTTGGTTGCTTCCGAGTTTTGGCGGTCATGAGTCAAGCCACTATAAACACCTGTGTGCAGGTTTCCGTGTGGACATAGGTTTTCAGTTCCTTTGGGTAAATACCAAGGAGCGTGATGGCTGGATCATCTGGTAAACGTGTGTTTAGTTTTGTAAGAAACTGCCAAACTGTCTTCCAAAGGGGCTGTACCGGTTTGCATTTTCCCCAGCAGTAAAAGAGAATTCTTGTTCTGCAGCTTTGCCAGGCTTTGCTGTAGTCAGTATTGCAGGTTTCGGCCATTTTAATAGGTGTACAGTGGTACCTCGTTTTAGTTTGCATTTCCCTGACGACAGACGATGTGCAGCAGGCTCTCATGTACTTATTTGCCGTCCACAGATCTCCTTCAGTGAGGTTCCTGTTACAGTCTCTGGCCCCTTTTTAAACTGGAGTGTCTGCTTATTGTTGAGTTTGAAGAGTTCCTGTATATCGTGTATAACATTCTCTGAAAAAATTTTTTGTTATTAACGGTGTTGTTTATTTTTGAGAGAGACAGAGAATGAGCAGGGGTGGGGCAGAAAGAGAGGGAGACACAGAATACGAAACAGGCTCCAGGCTCTGAGCTGTCAGCACAGAGCCCGACGCCGGGCTTGAGTTCTGGGGACAGCAAGATCATGACCTGAGCTGAAGTCGGATGCTTAACCGACTGAGCCACCCAGGTGCCCCTGGATAACATTCTTTATCAGATATGTCCTTTGAAAATATTTTCTCCAGTCTCTACCTTGTCATTTTATTCTATTGACAGTGTCTTCCTCAGAGCAGAGAATTTTAATTTTAATGAGGTCTAGCTTATCAATTGTTTTTTTCATGGATCATGCTTTTGGTGTCGTATCTAAAAGTCATTACCATGCCAAGGGCATCTAGATTTTCCCCTCTGTTATCTTGTAGAAGTTTTATAGTTTTGTGTTCTATGTTTAGGGCCATGATCCATTTTGAGGGTTGTTTTGTGAAGAGAAGGTCTGTGTCTAGATTCTTCTTTGTGCAGGTGGATGTCCAGTTGTTCCGGCCTGATTTGTTGAAAAGGCGATCTTTGCTCCATTGTGTTGCTTTTGCTCCTTTGTCAACAGTGAGTTGACTCTATTGATCTGGGCCCATTTCTGGACTCTGTTTTGTTCCATTGATCCGTTTGTGTCTTCTTTCACCAAGGCCACAATATCTCGATTCCTGTAGCAGGTGTGCTGTGTGCTGGCGCTTCCCCAAGTGGATGAGATGACTTCTGGCATCGCAATTTTGCTGGTTGGAGCCAGATCATGAGGCTGCGGATGGGCCCACGGTGGAGTGTGTGGTTGGCGGGCCTGGTGCCGGTGGCTCACGCAGGAAAGACCTACCTGTTCTTTGGGGAGACGGGACAGCCTCCAGAACCTTATTCAGTAGAGTGGCACTGGGAGAAGGATCAGCTTCAGTGCTCACAGTGGAGTCGTCAGACCACGGGCCTGTTACCAGTTGTGTAGTTGCGAGAGGCCCCAGCCAGGTCCCTGGGTGTGCTTTTGCTGGGTCCCTGGCTGAGCCTCTGGACAGGCACAACTTTTTGCAGACTTGGGCCAGAAGGGGGTGTGGCCTAGTTATAAGGCCGTAATAGGATCTCCAGGGACACAGATGGCAGCCTCGCACTGGGGCCCACGGCTGAGATTGCTTGTGGACTGGAAGGCTCTGAAGCTGAGCGCAGGGTACTGTTGGGATGTCCACCGGCACAGACAGGACCCTAGGTCGGCAGGACTATTTATGGACTGCGGCCAGGATGGAGTCCAGCGCGAGCCCAGCTTTAGGGGTGTTTCAGAATCTACAGTTAGGCCACGGCTGGCAGGCTTACCTCCAGGGGCTCCCAGCCTATGCCTGAAACAGGCTGGAACAGTCAAAGGCCGCTTCAGTGTCCCTAACCAGGACAAGGTCTGTGGGCCTTTTACCCGAGAAACACACGGAACGTGACTCCCCCTAGGTCCCTTGGTGTCTGGTGCTATGGGCAGAGGCAGGGACAGATGGTGCTGTAGCTGAGCCCACGACAGGTATGGAGCTGTTTCTGGATCTGTGGCCAGGGCCACAGTTGGCACGTCAGCCACTGGGGTGTGGCCCTGCCTTCTCAGAATGGCTTTCCCCGGTCCTGGACTCCATCGGGGCTTCACGACTTCCTACCTGGGTCCCAGACTTTCCATAAAGGCATTTTTGTCGATGGCTGGCTGCTCAATTATTGCTACTGAGGGGGGATATGAGAGAGAGCCCCCTCGTCCACCATCTTGCTGACGCCACTCCTGTTATTTTTTAAATATGGCTTTATCAAGACGTATTTTCCATACCATCCAATTCACCATTTTAAGGTGTATGACTCAGTGGTTTTCACTGTGTTTCACAGAGTTGTGCACCATTACCAGAATTTAATTCCAGAACATTTCATCATCACAAAAAGAAACCCCATACCTGCTAGCAAGTGTTCTGCCTCCCCATTCATCCAGCCCGAGTGCAACTGCTACTGTATAAATGGAATTACAGAAAATATACTTCCTTTTGATTCACTTACTTCACTTAATAACTATTCTCAAGATTGATCCATGCTGTGGCGGGCAGCGGTACGTAATTCCATGTTTACGGCAGAATACTATTCCATTATATGGATATACTACATTTAATTTATCCACTTCTCTTTTGATGAACACCTGAGTTGTTTCCACTCTGGGGTTATAAATAATGCTGCTGTGAACATGCACGTATAAGTCTCTGTGTGAGTTTTCAGTTCTCCTGGGCACACAGTAGGAGTGAACTTGCTGAAGCGTAGTAGGTATGCATTTCATATTTCAAGGAAATGGTCAAGTATTTTTGGAGCCATACACATTATAGATTAAATACTTGGGTTTTTTTGTTTTTGTTTTTTTTTTTAAGTAAGCCCTATGCTCAGTGTGGGGCTCTAACTTACTACCCTGTGATCTAGAGTAATATGCTCTACTCACTGAACCAGCCAGGTACCCCTAGAGAGTAAATGTTTTCTTTGAAAAGTCATTTATCTTTAACTACAAATTAATATGGACGTGTAAAGTTGATACTGAGTCTGGCATGTAATTTCACAGGATCCTTGAAAATACGTCTTCTGGTCATTTGTAGATACAGTTTCCTTCTGTATAAGTATGTTCCCTTTCCAGTCTTGTTAGCAGTGGTAGAAGATCAAAGCGTTGTGTATTCCCCATGACTTGTTGTTAGTGAAATGCTCATGCCTTTGATTACTTTATATTCTCTGTCAAAGCAAATCTTATTTTAATCTATAGCATGTTGATCTTTTTATTACTCTCTAAAATTTAGGTTTATCTGTCTCTTTTTTTTTAAACATTTTTTTCTATTTATTTCTGAGAGAAAAAGAGAGAGAGAGAGAGAGCGTGAGCAGGGGAGGGTCAGAGAGAGAGGGAGACACAGAATCTGAAGCAGGCTCCAGGCTCGGAGCTAGCTGCCAGCACAGTGCCCGATGCCGTGCTCGAACCCACAAACCGTGACATCATGACCTGTGCCGAGTCAGACGCTTAATCAACTGAGCCACCCAGGTGCCCCTCGATCAGAATCCTTTTAATTTACTGAAAGAATAAGAAGGGTATTTTTTTGTATATTCTTACATACTAAACAAAAAAGATTTGACCACATGTTTCTCTTCAACCTTGTATGCTGGTATTTTTAAGTGTATTAACAGATAATGTGGAGCAGTAGTTAATTCTGGAGTAGATTTTAGAAAATGGAGTTTTCTTGTTCTCAATTTTGTAAAGTGAGAACATGATGTATGTAAATTTATGGTATTTTAATCAACAATGAATAATAATCATATATAATAAGATACTCAATATTCGCAAAGATACTAGGCATTTAAATATAGCACTTTGATACTTTTTCCTAGTAACATTCATTATTTATACATAATAATAAAGAAGAATAGAATATACTCATTAAACTTTGAAAAAGGAAACATATCTTGTTATCTCTTGATGAATTCAGTCGATTAGAGGCCTTTGTCAATTAATGTTTCTTGTTTCACTCTTTATTTCGTATTTGTCCGGCTCCCTTCCCTGAAAACAAATTTACATTACAGTTTCCTCTTAGTAAAAGTTTTCACCAGTGGCAAAAGTAGACATAGATTTATGGCAGTGGTAAGTGGGCCAATATTTGAGAAAATGGTAATGGCATTGAATAGCAGAATGAATCCGATGTGCCCTGGAGAATGTCCTCCTACGTAGAGCTGAATATCTATTTGAAACAGCCCCCTCTAAATAATATCACTTCTTTCTAATGAATCATTCTTTTCAATAACTTCTTTAACGTATTCTGAAACTGAATGAAGCATTGTATCTTTCATTTTTTCTTTGGTTCTTATTGACTTCCTTGCCATTTTTCATTGTGGTTTTCCATTACCTAATCAATCTTAAATAACAGCTGGATAATTGCTCAGTATATCTTGAAGTGTAAGCGCATCTACAAACCAACCCTTTCTTATTGCCATTTTCTGGGATTATACATGTATATTTGTATCTACAAAAGGCGTCACTGAGTATAAGAGTTGACTATCAAGACTTGTTTCAAGAAAAGACTAAACATTTTGAAAATATCATTTTGGAAATTATACATCTAGGTTAAGAAATATTATAACATATCAAATGTCCTCATAATTGATACGACCGTTCTGAAATGTTACTTTGAAGTATGGAGGTGGTCCACTGGTTTGCTGTATTGTGGGAAATAATCCTGCCCAAGGCACAAATTAAAAAAAAGTTTGAAAAACATAAACTCTGGAAAGGGCAGGTGCAACATTGAAAACGACTTCCTTGATCCATGATGCATGTTCCAGATGAGACATGAGTCTGGATGAGCCCATGTCCTGAGCAAAAAAGAGTGCTGACTTTATATGATTGGTTTTTTTTCTTTCATAGTTTATTGTCAAGTCAGTTTCCATATAACACCAAGTGCTACTCCCAACAAGTGCTCTCCTCCATGCCCATCACCCCACTTCCCCTCCCCACTACCCCCATCAGCCTTCAGTTTGTTCTCAGTATTCAAGAGTCTCTCATGGTTTGCTTCTCTCCATCTCCCCAACTATGTTCCCCCTTCGCCTCGCCCATGGTGTTCTGTTAAGTTTCTCCTGATCCACTTATGAGTGAAAACATATGGTATCTGTCCTTCTCTGCCTGACTTATTTCGCTCAGCCTAACACCCTCAAGTTCCATCCACATTGCTACACATGGCCAGATTTCATTCTTTCTCATTGCCATGTAGTATTCCATTGTATAGATAAACCACATCTTCTTGATCCATTTGTCAGTTAATGGACATTTAGGCTCTTTCCATGATTTGGCTATTGTTGAAAGTGCTGCTATGAACATTGGGGTACATATGCCCCCATGCATCAGCACTCCTGTATACCTTGGGTAAATTCCTAGCAGTGCTATTGCTGGGTCATGGGGGAGTTCTATTAATTTTTTGAGGAACCTGCACTCTGTTTTCCAGAGGTGCTGCACCAGTTTACATTTCCACCAACAGTGTAGGAGAGTGCCCGTTTCCCCACATCCTCGCCAGCATCTATAGTCTCCTGATTTGTTCATTTTAGCCAAAGAGTGCCGACATTATAGTAATTGCATTTACAATCATTGGACCCATTGATTTTGATGAGTTGCATTCAGCTCATTGTTACCAAGGCCCTCAGCGTTTCTTCCTGCTCCATCTGAGTTTCAGAATTATTAGTTCCTTCATGTACTTGTGCATCCACTCATAGAGTCTTCCAGTAGATATTTATTGAGGTTTTATAAGTTCCAGGCACTGTTGTAGGTGCTGAGCACAGAATGGAGAACAAGAGTGTTGTGGAAAATTACACACTTTTGGGAGAAAGAAGCCAAAAATAGATTATTCAGTAAGTAAATGTTCTAAAAATTGCATTAGATGGTAATGAATAGTAAGAATGGAAGAAACAAGATATCACAAACCTACTTTTACTCAAGTTGTTCTTAATATAAATAGTAAAATGTTCTAGCAGCTGTTTTCCATTTAAACAGTTATATGCCATTCCCAACCTTTAATAAAATTAATAATAGAGAAAGTCTGCCTTCTTTCCATAAAGCTTATGCATTAATACTTATTGTATATAATAGCAATTGTCATTAGGGTAACAGAAATATAACTATTCAGTGTACTGAATGAATTGAACAGAGTAACTTCTATGTAACTGTTAGAGTATGTAATTTAATATAAGAAACGCTTTTCATTTATTACAAAAGATAAATGTAGATATAGCCTCCATCAAGGTCCTCACTGATTATAAATTATCAAGATGAAATATAGCAAGGTTTTGTTATATATTCATTTATGTTATTCAAAAGATCCTTATTACATAAAGAAAACTGTCCCTATATATAATCTACCTATGGAAACTCTACTGGTATTTCATTGCTTATTTCATAATACTACCTAACAAGTATATGTCAAATTGCTATGTGTCTGGTACTCTTCTAATGACTTTACGTTAATTTATGTAATACTCAGAATGACCCTATGAAGCAGATCTTATCCATATTTTATAGATGAAGAAACAAGCATTGAGAAATTAAATAACTTGCTCGAAGTCACAATCAAGAAGTGTTGGAGCCGACATCACAATTCTGGACTTCAAGCTGTATTACAAAACTGTAATCATCAAGACAGTATGGTATTGGCTCAAAAAGAGACACTCAGATCAGTGGAACAGAACAGACAACCCAGAAACGGACCCACAACTCTATGGCCAACTCATCTTTGACAAAACAGGAAAGAGTATCCAATGGAATAAAGACAGTGTCTTCAGCAAGTGGTGCTGGGAAAACTGGACAGCGACATGTAGAAAAATGAACCTGGACCACTTTCTTACACCATAGACAAAAATAAACACAAAATGGATGAAAGACCTAAATGTAAGACAGGAAGCCATCAAAGTCCTCAAGAAAAAAGCAGGCAAAAACCTCTCTGACCTCAGCCGCAGCAACTTCTTCCTCAACACGTCTTCAGAGGCAAGGGAAACAAAAGCAAAAATGACCTATTGAGAGCTCATCAAAACAAAATCTTCTCCACAGCAAAGGGAACAATTAGTAAAACAAAAAGGCAACCGACACAATGGGAGAAGATATTTGCAAACCACATATCAGATAAATGTTTGGTATCCAAAATCTATAAAGAACTTATCAAACTCAACACCCAAAAAACAAATAATTCAGTAAAGAAATGGACAAAAGACATGAATTGACACTTCTCCAAAGAAGACACCCAGATGGCCAACCGACACATGAAAAAATGCTCAACGCCACTCATCGTCAGGCAAATACAAATCAAAACCACAATGAGAAACAACCTCACACCTGTCAGAATGGCTAACATTATCAACTCCGGCAACAACAGATGTTGACGAAGATGTGGAGAAAGAGGAACCGTTTCCACTGCTGGTTGGAATGCAAACTGGTGCAGCCACTGTGGAAAACAGTATGGAGGTTCCTCAAAAAACTAAAAATAGAACTACCCTATGGCCCAGCAATTGCACTACTAAGTATTTATCCAAGGGATACAAGTGTGCTGTTTCGAAGAGGCACATGCACACCAATGTATATAATAACAGCACTATCAACAATAGCCAAAGTATGGAATGAGCCCAAATGCCTATTGACGGATGAATGGATAAAGAAGATGTGGTATATATATACAAGGGAGTATTACTCAGCAATGAAAAAGAATGAAATCTTGCCATTTGCAGCTACGTGGATGGAACTAGAGGGTATCATCCTGAGTGAAATTAACCAGTCAGAGAAAGACACATATCATATGACTTCATTCATATGAGAAATTTAAGATACAAAACAGATGAGCATAAGGTAAGGGAAGCAAAAAGAATATAAAAACAGGGCGGGGAGAAAACATAAGAGACTCTTAAATATGGAGAACAAACACAGGGTTACTGGAGGGGTTGTGTATGGGGGATGGGCTAAGTAAGTAAGGTGTATTAAGAAATCTACTCCTGAAATCATGGTTGCACTATATGCTAACTAACTTGGATGTAAATTCAAAAATAATTAATTATTTTTTAAAAAAAGTGTGGAGCAGAGATACCCCACCCTACTTGAGGGGTTGCCTGATCCTGTCTGTCATAATTAACCTCCCTTTTATCTGTTCTCTTACACACTGCTTGTGCCTAGATCATGCTTATCTGATAGATGCAGGTAGACTTTATAAAAGAAGTTGTTGAAGCAGTATAGGCTATAGAAGATATCCAGACAAAAGGCAGAGGTGTATTGGAGCAGGGTGATAGCATTGTGAGTAGTTAGAAATGTTGGGATATAAATAGAAGATAAAGCAAACAAGGCGTTCTGACATAGGGGAGGCAGAGAATGAGGGGTAGAAAAGGAATGAAGGATGGTATCAAAATGTATTTGAGCACTGTATACAGAGTTGTCCCTAATTAAGATGGGAATGACTGTCAAAGAAGCAAGTTTTGTGGGACTAGAAAAGAAGATTAGATTTGCATACGAGTAGACATTCACATGGGGATGTTGTGTGGGCCATTGGATATATGGGTCAAGAGTTCAATGGAGGGATCTGTGCTGGGGACAGATGGTATTCAAAGCTGGAATACTGGCTGTGATTACTAATGGAATGAGTGTAACTAGAAAAGAGCAAAGAATCGAGGACAGAGCCCTGGAATACTCCAAAGTTCAGGGCTCAGGAAGATGAGGAAGAGGAAGTACAAAATAATAAGGATTTTACGGTAAACCAGAAGAGAGAGTTCTTTGGAAGCCTACGATACAAAAGCTTTCAAGGATAAGAGAGTGATCAACCGTGTTAAATGCTTCTGATTATAGTAAGATGGGAGTCACATTGGGTGCAGCAATTTAGGGGTCATCGGCTAGCTTTATAAAAGCAGTTTTGGTCAAGGGATGGAGATTAGAGTGGATTGAGGAGAATGGCAAGGGAAGAATGGAGACATTGAGTATAGACCACAGAATTGTGTGGCAAGTCTTTCTGTGATTTTGGGAAAGAGGAAAAACAGAGGAGAGACATGATGATACAGGAGAGAGAGGTGGTAATTGATACGAATAGGCAAGAAGTGATAATGCAGCACCCAATTGGAATGCTTGTCTGCAGCTAGGCCAACCATCACCGCATGTGCTGTAGTGTGGGGGAGAAGGGAGCGTGTGTGGGGTTCAGATGGTGGCCGGAGCTTGTGGAAATCCTCTGCTCACTTCTGTATACATGTTTTCTCACTTAATAGGAAGCAAGGGGAGGAAGGAAGAGAAAGCAGAAGATACAGAATTGTTTTCTATGAGCTGTAGTTGTGTGTTCGCATCACTGCTACGTAGCATGTGCCCACTTGAGACATGGGTTCTCACCTTAAAGTGAGACCAGTCAGTGCACATCAGATCCTTTCTCAATCAGGATAAGCTTCGTGGGGAAATGTGAGGGTCAGCGGAGGGGGTTCAATTTAATCAGGGTGTGGGTTTTGCCCAATGAGTAAATGAGGAAGGAAGATGGAGCAAGTGAAGTCCAGGAGCATGTATGCAAGCACATGCAGCCGAATGATTATATTGCTGGATCATGAATTTTAAATCGATGAAGGGTTAATACGGTGGCATAAGGATGATAAGAGAGTGAAAGTGTAGTGGTTTTAGTGAAATGTACGTCTGGATAGAGTCGAAAGACTGTTGGACTTTGGGTATTAATTAGAAAGAACTGCAACTATATGGGTGCTAGTTTGGAGAATGAGATACTTTAAAAAGAGGGCTATGGGGGCGCCTGGGTGGCTCAGTTGGTTAAGCCTCCGACTCTTGATTTTGGCTTAGGTCAATGTCTTGCCATTTGTGAATTCAAGCCCTGCATCAGACTCTGGGCTGACACTGCAGAGTTTGCTTGGGATTCTGTCTCCTTCTCTCTCTGACACTCCCTCGTGCATGCACATGTTCTCTCTCTCTCTCTCTCTCAAAAATAAACATTTAAAAATAGGGTTATGGAATGGACACAGATATTTGTAATTCTAAGGTCAAGGGTATGGCCATGGAAATGGATGGACATTGAAGAACAGCGCAGAGAGGTGAAAATGTTGGAATTATTTTAAGGATCATCTGCGTGGTTGATGACATAATCGCTACTGGTGACAAGAATCGTGTGAGAGTGCGTGTCAGTGAGGCTGCAATTAGATCTTCAGGAAATGGGAGGAGTGCCCAGGGATGTGTAGATTACCGCCGCAGGGAGGAAGGGTGGGTGGCATATTCTAAAAATATTTGATTCAGAACTGGGTGTTTTAGGGAAGTGGGAGGACGAATAATCTGAGGCATCTTCAGGCCTAATAGTGGTAGGACTATGGGGAAAACACGTATCGGTTAAGTGTCCTGGGGAGCGATCCAGGATTCGGTGAAGTGAGGAGGTGAAGTGTCAGAAAACCTGAACGATATAAAACCATTGAAGGGGGGCGCCTGGGTGGCTTGGTCGGTTGAGCGTCCGACTTTCGCTTAGGTCATGATCTCGCGGTTCGTGGGTTCGAGCCCCTCGTCGGGCTCTGTGCTGACTGCCAGCTCAGAGCCTGGAGCCTGTTTCAGATTCTGTGTCTCCCTCTCTCTCTGACCCTCCCCTGCTCACGCTGTCTCTCTCTCTCTCTCTCTCTCTCCTTGAAATAAAAAAAAAAAAAAAAACACTGAAGGAATGGAATGAGCAGTCAACATCTACTCTTAACCCCTTGCCACCCCCCGCACAACACAACTAGACTCTGGTGGCTTCATTGGGGGCTTCAATAAAATGTTCAGAGACAAGCAATGTCAATCTCATACAAACCATTCCAGAACTTTGTATTATATATTTTACTTATTTTGCACAAGGTGAAGACATGGTTTTGGGGCAATAATAATCACGTAAATTAGCGCAGAGTTTAGTCCTACAGGGTGGGAGGTGAAGGGCCATGTGGTCAGGCTGCTACACATGGCGACTTCATCTGTCTGATATTTTCTTGGTCTAGTTGATGGGTATACGGGTGTGTATTTTACTATTTTCATAGGTTTTTATACATATAAAATATTTCATAACAATTTTTTAAAAACTAAATTGTGCTAAGGAAGTTGATGTCTTTTTAAAAAGTATTCTTTTCAGGGGTGCCTGGGTGGCTCCATTGGTTACTTATGCATCTGACTCTTGATCTCGGCTCAGGTCATGAGCTCACTTTTCATGAGTTTGAGCTCCGTGTTGGGCTCTGCGCTGACAGCATGGAGCCTGCTTGGGTTTCTCTTTCTCTCCCTCTCTCTCAGCCCTTCTACTTGTGTATGCACTCTCTCTGTCTCACTTTCTCTCTCTCTCTCTCCCTGTCTCTTAAAAAATATAAACTTAAAAAAAAATCTGAGAAACAAATCCTTAAAGATAAATAAATAAAATAAAATATTCTTTTGAGGAATGTCTGGCTGGCTTGGTCAATGGAGCCTGTGATTCTTGATCTTGGGGTGGTGAGTTCAGGCCCCACATTGGGTGTAGAGCTTACTTAAAAATATATATATTCTTTTGAGGACATTGGCTGTGAAACAAAGCTGAGAGGGTAGAATACTTTCAAGGGGCTGTAGTCCAGGAATACTTGTTTTGTGTTTCTTTTATTTTTTTTTTTATAATAGGAGGTTCTTTGGGCATGTTTAGTTTTTATAGGGAAAAGGTAAATAAAGGGAGAATTTGAAAATACATGACTGAAGTCACACAGACTCTTGGAAGAGATGGATCAGTGGATTTTCTCAAAACAAGGAAATGGGAATCTCCTACTGTGACATTGGGGAAATTCATAGCTAATTGGGTAAGAAGTTAAAGAAATGGAGGACTAATATGCTTAAAGTTGTCTACAAATTAGAAGGCATTTACACTATAAGATACTCCTTAACCTGTGCTCAAATACCTGCAGTGTTTCAATGATAAGAACCAACTTCCTGAGCAGCCTAGTGTAGCTTTGGCTGGCTTTGTTTGTTCTGTACCTCTGGTTCCTGAACTTGCTCGCTTGTGTGTTTTCTCTCTGTTGTTTTAAGCTGTAGCTTCTTTTTTTTTTTTTTAATATTTTTATTTCTAGGAGAGAGAGAGAGAGAGACAGCGTGAGCAGGGGAGGGTCAGAGAGAGAGGGAGATACAGACTCTGAAATAGGCTCCAGGCTCTGAGCTGGCAGTCAGCACAGAGCCCAACGCGGGGCTCGAACCCACGAACCGTGAGATCATGACCTAAGCGAAAGTCGGATGCTTAACCGACTAAGCCACCCAGGCACCCCTTAAGCTGTAGCTTCTAATAGCAGTTCTATATCTGTCATTTGGGGTATCACATAACAACAGGCCATCGCTTTCTGGAAACGTACATCTTATCACATTGAAAATATTCACATTTCTGGGGCACCCGGGTGGCTTAGTTGGTTAAGTGTTCGGCTTTTGATTTCGGCTCTGGTTGTGAACTCATGTTTGTTTGTTTGTTTGTTTAATTTTTTTAATCTTTATGTTTGAGAGAGAGAGAGAATGAGAACGAGCAGGGGAGGAGGAGAGACAGAAGGAGACACAGATGTGGAAGCAGGCTCCAGGCTCTGAGCTGTCAGCACAGAGCCCGACATGGGGCTTGAACCCACAAACTGTGAGATCATGACCTGGACCGAAGTTGGACACTTAACCAACTGAGCCACCCAGGCGTTCCCCCTGCCCCTTTTTAATGTTTATCTAATTTTGAGAGAGAGAGAGAACAAGGAGGGGAGAAGCAGAGAGAGAAGGAGACACAGATGTGAAAGCAGGCTCCAGGCTCTGAGCTGTCAGCACAGAGCCAGACGCGGGACTCGAACCCACAAACTGTGAGATCATGACCTGAGCCGAAGCCGGATGCTTAACCAACTGCATGATCTCATGGTTTTGTGGACAGCGCAGAGCTTGCTTGGGATTCTCCCTCTCTTTCCCTCTCTCTCTGCCCTTCTGCCACTCATTCTCTCTCTTTCTCTCTTTAAATAAACAAACATTCAAAAAATAAAATATTTATATGTCCTTTGTCCAATACCTCTTTATAGTGAACAAACAAATAAGCTTTTCCTCTCACTGATTGTAATCACCGTAAGCTTGAAGGATACCTTGGCCACTTCTATATCCCTGGAAATTATATTTATTTTTATAGTTTGATATGAATTACATATTCCAATATCTTATTTTAGGTACATCTATAATGAAATTATCATTTGGTCTTGAAATTCCTTGGACCATAGTAGCTAATTGTATTTGCAACGGTTCCAGTGATCACAATTGAAAATTTCTTATTGATGTAATTTTTAAGTGGTTTTAAAACTATTACACACAATTTAAGTGACTTTAAATGAAAGATATCTGGAGAAGTTTTAACCTGTTCAGGTAGGAAGTGCTAGCACTCCACTGCATATACTGATCATCAGCACATTGGTTCATATTTTTGTTGTTCCATTAAAAAAGAAGCAATTACAAGTCCAGTATGTAGTTTATGTTAATTTTTATCACTTTCTACTTTTGGGGACGTGATATTCTGAAATCGCTAAGATTCCTCTTTCAATATGGTGTTAATCTTCCCCTTAGAAAGCTAGTGCAGAACCATGAAAAAGCCTTTGGGCTCGTATGGAATTTAAATGAAATTTATAGAAGCCAATCAAATAGATTCACAGAAAACCGTGTAAGGCCATTTTCACTCAGAGCATTTTGTTCTTTTGAATATACAAATTTCTTTCCCTAAAATTAACCTTTACGTTATTTTTCCTTCCACATGATTATCTCCCTCTGTCTGAGTCCATAGCCCTCCTCTGTTCTTTTTCTGCACAATTGCTTGCATCTAGTGCCTCATTTCCATTTTCCCTCTCACTGCCCTATTTCAGAATATTGGAACTTAAGACGTGGACTGTTGGTGGAATCTCCTAAATGTTCTCGCTTTCTTAGTCACCTCCTCTCTCCCCAGTAATCTGTCTTTTCTTATAACACCAGGGATACTTTCTTTAAAAACAGGTAGGTGGTAACAGTCTGCTGTTCAGAAATCTTCAAGAGAAGCTCCGCCATCTTGCAGTCGAGGTGTACTGGGTCTGCTCCCAAATCAACTCTGACACTCCAGCCTCTGTGACTTCGCTTTACTGCTCGTTTCTCAAAGGTTCCTGTCAAATCAGACTGTCCTTTTTAAGGCACAGCTTTGATTCTGCTTCCCTAGAAAGACCATAAAGTATAAAAATATTAGAAGCACAGCTACTGATGTCATGCTGACTAGATTTACACTGTGTTCTACCCTTTGCTACCTGCATAATTGTACATAAATCGTTTACTTGGTGCACATGATCATTTGTGGGGCACATCCAAATTGTTCAAGGACGACTTGGGAAAAACAAAACAAAATTTAAGAATATCTTCTCATACATGCATGGAATTTTCCTTATAAAGCACTTATTTGGAAAAACAGCTTATTTAATCTAATGCAAAAACAGTATCCAGGAATCTGGTAGGAAATTGCAATTTGTGGATGCACAGTAATATTCACAGGAAAGATCACATTATTTGGCATCCGTCAACAATTACATACAACCCCAAATGAGAAAAAACAATTGAGGCCAACTCCAAAACGACAGGCTTGTTTTAGGGAGGTGGTTGTGTGTTTTTTTAGGCCAGAAATTGACAAGCTTTTTCTAAAGCGCATGTGGAAATTGAAGGGACCTAGACTATCCAAAACAGCTTTTAGCAAAACAAAGTTGGAATGCCCACTCCGCCTGATATCAAGACTGATTATAAAGATACAGCGTGCTATTCATTACACAAAGACAGACACATAGATCAGGGGAACAGAATAGAAACCCCAGAGGAGGGGCGCCTGGGTGGCTTAGTCGGTTAAGTGTCCGACTTTCGCTTAGGTCATGATCTCGCGGTTCGTGGGTTCGAGCCCCGCGTCGGGCTCTGTGTTGACTGCCAGCTCAGAGCCTGGAGCCTGTTTCAGAGTCTGTGTCTCCCTCTCTCTCTGACCCTCCCCTGCTCACGCTGTCTCTCTCTCTCTCCTAGAAATAAATAAAAATATTAAAAAAAAAAAAAGAAAGAAAGAAACCCCAGAGGAAAACCTACACATATGGCTAATGGATTTTCTACAAGTGTTTCACAGCAATGTAATGAATACAGTTATTCCTTTCAGCAAATTGTGCCATTGCATTGTCTATCCACATGTAAAAATGGAATCATAGCCCCATATAAAAATTAACTTAAAATGGGTCACAGACATAAATGAAAAAATTTTAAATGTAAAACTTTTAGGAGAAAGTTTGTGTGACTGTGATTAAAGGAAAGATGATTTCTACACCAAAAGCATACCATGGAAGAAATCCATAAAAGTTAAACTTAATGAATTGGGCTTCATTAAAATTAATTTGTTTCTTCAAAAGACTGCCAGAGAATGAAAAGAGAAGCCAGATACAGAAGGAAACTTTTTCAAAGTATCTCCGATTGCAAGCACATGAAAGGATGTTTAATATCATGAGTCATTATGGAAGTCCAAATCAAACCTATGAGGTACCGCCACATACCTATTAAAATGGCTAAAGTTTAGATTGACATATACAAGTGGCCGTAGTGTTTTGAGTAGCTCTTACACATCCCTGAGCCGAATGCAGAACAGTATAGTCAGTTTGGAAAACCATTTATCACTTTGTTAGAAAGCTGAACATGCATTTATGATTTCATGCAGCCATTCCATTCCCAGGTATTTTGTCAAGGAAAATAAAAGCATGCACACACACACACACACACGCACATACACACACAAGCTTTATTTTTTATTTATTTTCTTTGTTGTTGTTGAGGTATAATTGCCATTGAACATGTTGATTTCATGTGTACAACATAGTGATTCTATATTTGAATACACTGAAAGGATCACTTTACCTTTCATCACCGTGCGTAGTGATGACACATTTTTTGGCTTCCATGGAATGAGAAGTTTTAAGATTTGCTCTCTTTGCAACTTTCAGATACACAGTACAGTATTATTAACTCTAGTCACCATGCTGTACGGTATGTCCCCAGGACTCATTTTATAACTGGAAGTTTGTACCTTTTTACTCCCTTCAGCCATTTCACCCATCCCTCTCCCCTCGCTTCCGAGAACCACCAGCCTCTTCTCTGTATTTATGAGCTTTTCCTTTGTTTGGTTAGGATATGTTTTGTATCTTTTAGATTCCACATATAATTGAAGTCATACGGTATTTGCTTTTCTCTGTCTGACTTATTTCTGTTAGCATAATCATAGCAGCTTTATTGGGAATAGCCTGAAATGGGGAACAACCCAAATTTCTATTAATGTGAATCAACAGCCACAAAAAGGAATGAGCCATTTGGTAACGTGCAACAATGATGCTGAATCTCAAGTTAACTATACTGAGTGAAAAAAAAAAAGATACCAAGGAATCATGATTCCATGAATATAAAGTTCTGGATACACAAATCAGTCTCTGGGTACACAGAGCAGTGCAGGGGTGCGGGGTTAGGCTAGGCTTTGCGTGACGGAGGAATCTTTACGGTAGTGGTGATTTCATCGGTGTGTACAGATTTCACATCTTACCAAGTTGTATGGTTTAACTCTGTGCATTTTATTGTATATGGGTTGTAGCTGATAAAGTGTCAGAAATGATACTAATGAAAATATGTAAACACAAGTATCTATGATTCTAAAGTACCACTAGCCACCGTGGTGTACATACACTCTGTTAAAGGCACTGGCAGTGTTCTTTTGTCCACTGAATCCTTAGCTCTGGTATAGCGGCTTGCATATAATAAATACGGAGTAATCCCTCTTCAAATTGATTTAAGACCATTACAGTCTTTCAGATCACACACCAGCAAAAAAAAGAATGATAAGGAAATAAAGTATTTGATATTTAGAAATCATGGCAGGTTCTGTCGCTGGTGTTTTAGCTCAGTCTCCTATATTATTGGCATTACGAGACCAAAAAAGAATGGTTCAAACCACTTTGTAAGGTGGCGAGAGGATCTTTCATGGCCACAGGTTAAACCCAAATGTCTAAACAAGTTTGTTTCCCCAGCCACATGGCTGATGGGGCATAAAGCCATGAGAGGTGCAAACAACCACCTCACAGAAACTATGGGAACCCATCGCAAAATACATCCTACTAACAATAAATCTGTAGGCTTATTTTTAAAATTTTGTTTAAATGATTATTTTTGAGAGGGAGAGAGAGAGAGAGAGAGAGAGAGAGAGAATGAGCAGGGGAGGGGCAGAGAGAGGAGACACAGAATCTGAAGCAGGTTCCAGACTCTGAGCCGTCAGCACAGAGCCCAACACGGGGCTCAAACACACGAACCGTGAGACCATGACCTAGGCTTAAGTTGGATGCCTAACCAACTGAGCCACCCAGACGCCCCTTCTGTGGCCTTATTTTTATGGTGGAGAGCATGTTTTTGTTTGGTTTTATTTTCTCTGTTGTCTCCTTCCTGCATGCATGCCTGCTTCGTCACTAGGAGCAATTGGCATGTAATCATTTACCACTTTCACTGAACAATCCGATACATGCAGACACTACTCTAAAATCACAATGTGGAATTGTACTATTGAGCTAATGAATCTGGCCATTATAAGCACCCTAAGTCAGCCATTTGGGGAAGAAATACCACTTTACTGTGCCAGTGGATCCGAGGTCTGAACTAGCTGATAGGACTCCCACATTCCACCCTCTCTCTTGAGTTTTACACTGAGCCAGTGTTCACACTGTACAGTCCACTTGGGGAGGAAAATGTGATCTGTTTAATATTAACTTATACCTATCGGTTGTTGATAAATGCAAAGCTGTAGATGGCAGACGGATAGCATGAACTCAGCTAACACGGTTCTAGTTCCCTGGTACCGAAAATGACAATAAATCATGAATGCAGTCACTTTTTTCTGAGTGCAATATACTAGCCACGGAGTCGTGGGGTCTTGGTATACAACAAAGGTGAATCAGAACGTTTCTGTCTTTGGGGTTTGCAATAAAATAGATGAGACAAACAGCTAGAAAATATCCAACGCAGTGCCAAGTAACACTAAGAGTAATGAAAGAAATTTTCTGGGAGAGTATAGAAGGAAGAGTTATCCTAAGATCACAGGAGTTCATGAAGCCCAAGAAAACATTTTCCTCATTAAATGTGGCTACTATTTGATGTAACGATTCACGAAACAAAGACAGCTGTCAGGTGAATCAAGTGGCACGATTCTTTGTCTGCTCTGGTAGTGCTGCTGTGATAACATTCATTAACTCTGTCTTTGCTTAAGTTCTTTATCTTTAATAGAGAAAAAGATTTCTCTTTTAAATCTCATTTCAAAGAGCTTTTATGATGTGAATTATTGCCACAGGAATGACCACTGAATACCAGAGCACAAAGGACACTTGGTCCAGAAAGATAAACATCTGTAACCTAGGGAGAATGACTTTTAAGACATCCTTTGCCTTCATAAGTGACATGAGGCATGTGAATCACATAAGAAACTCAGCTAATTAATTCCATCTTGTATCTTTATTATTAATAATCCTCCCATTTGAATAAAAGTACAATTATTTGATGGATATGTTATAAATTATGTTATTTATGGACAAATATGACTCTGCTACATTAAATTTATATATTGGATTTTACTGTATTTGATCAAGGAAGTAACTAAATATCAAGAATATGACATTGAAAAATTTGACCTATGAAGTGATAGATAAAACATAATTTGTAATTTCAAAATGTGATCTACAACATAGCACTGGAAGTCCTGGCCAGTGCAACAAGGCGAAAAACAAAACCAAACAAAACAAAAAACCACACACACACACAAACCCAGAAACTAAAACTAAAGAAGAATGAAAGGCACACACATTGGAAAGGAAGGAGTAATATTGTTCCTATTTGCAGAGGGCATAATTATCTACATATAAAATCTCAAGAGATCTGCAAGTCTCCTAGAAGTAGTAAGTATGTTTAGTAGTGTATGAGGCCAACACACAAAAATCAATTGTATTTTTATATGTTGGCAATGAACATTTGGAAACCAACATTAAAAATACAATGGCATTTACAATTACTTCAAAGACAGTGAAATAGTTATACAACTTTAAAAAGTTGTTCTGTGGGGCGCCTGGGTGGCTCAGTCGGTTAAGCGTCTGACTTCAGCTCAGGTCATGATCTCATGATTCATGGGTTCGAGCCCCGCGTCAGGCTCTGTGCTGATAGCTAGCTCAGAGCCTGGAGCCTACTTCAGATTCTGTGTCTCCCTCTCTCTCTGACCCTCCTCTGCTCGCACTGTCTCTCTCTCTCTCTCTCTCAGAAATAAAAAAAAAAAAAAAATTAAAAACAAGTTGTTCTGTGAAAGGCACTGTTAAAAAGAATGAAAAGATAGAGGGGCACCTGGGTGATTCAATCGGTTAAGCATCCGACTTGAGCTCAGGTTACGATCTTGTGGTTCGTGGGTTCGAGCCCCACGGTGGTCTCAGTGCTGACCGCTCAGAGCCTGGAGCCTGCTTTGGATTCTGTGTCTCCATCTCTCTGCTCCTCATCCTGCTTATCTCTGCATCTCTCTCTCAAAAAATAAATAAACGTTAAAATAAAAAAAAAAGACACTGAGAGAAAATATTTGTAAATTGCAAATTTGTCAAAGGACTTGTATTCAGAATATATAAAGGACTCTCCGTGCTCTACATTGGAAAAGCATCCAACATAATTTAAAAAATGGGAAAACACTTGAAGAGACATGTTGCCAAAGAAGATATACAAATGCAAATAAGCACACAAGAAGATATTCAATATCACTCACCATTAGGGAAATGCAATTAGGAGCACAATGCAAAATCACCATAAATCTATCAGAATGGCTGAAATACAAAATAGTGGAAACAGTACGCTGAGATATCACCTCACGTCTGTCAGAATGGCCCCAATCCAAGACTTGAGATAACGCGTTGGTGAGGACGGGGAGAAAAGGGAATGTGCACTGTTGGTGGGAATGTAAATGGTGTAGCAACTATGGAAAACGGTATGGAGTTTCCTCAAAAAATTAATAATAGCACTATATGCTCTATTCCATTTCTGGATATTTATCCAAGAGAATTGAACTTAGGATTTCAAATAGATATTAGATCTCCCATTTTCATTGTAGTACTGTTCACAGTGGCCAAGATGTGGAAACAACCTAAATGCCCATCAATGGGTGAATGGATAATGAAAATGTAGTATATACGTACAGTGGAATCTTATTCAGCCTTATAATAAGCAGGGAGCCCTTCAGTATGTGATAACATGTATGAGTCTTGAGGCCATTATGCTTGAGGACATAACTGGCTAAGTGAAATGAGCCAGTTGCAGAAGGACAAATCCCGCATGAGTCTATTTATATGAGATGTCGAATATGATCAAACTCTCAGAAGCAGAGAATAGAATGATGGTTGCCAGGGACTGGGGGTGTGTGAAATTGCCAATCAACGTGTATAAACTTTCACATATGCAAAAGGAGTAAGTACTAGACATCTGATAGACAGCGTTGTGCCTGTAGATAACAATCCTGTGTTTTACACTTAAAAATCTAAGGGGGTACATGTTAAGTGTTTTTACCACAATAAAAATATAAATTAATTTTAAGATTGTATAATTAGGTACATAGAAGTTGATGACTGTGATTGCATCTTGAATGCATCTGTTCTTTGGAAGAGAATCTACAAGGCGGGAAAGAGTATCCAATGGAAAAAAGACAGCCTCTTTAACAGATGGTGCCGGGAGGACTGGACAGCAACATGCAAAAGAATGAAACTGGACCACTTTCACACACCATAAACACAAATACATTCAAAATGGATGAAGGACCTGAGTGTGAGACAGGAAACCATCAAAACCCTAGAGGAGAAAGCAGGAAACAACCTCCTTGACCTCAGCCGCAGCAATTTCTTAATCAAACATTTCAAAAGTTGCTTACGACCCTCAACCCCTTTCTTCCACACCTCCTCCAGTATGGTTCTGATGTACATTTGCTGTTCCCATCATTTGTCACAGTCTGCATTCCATCTTGAGTTCCTGTGACATCCCGTTTGATTTCTAACATATTTTCACTAAAATTAAATCTTTGTAGTGTATAGATCGTGGGGTTTTGACAAATGTGTAGAGTCACGTATCTGCTCTCACGGTACGGCCCGGAAGGGGTCTAACACCACAAAACTCAGCTTATGTTGACCCATTGTAACCTACTTCCTTTCCCCAGTCCCTGAAAGCCATTTGTCCTGATCTCCATCCCTATATATTGGCCTTTTCTAGAATGCCATATAAATGGAGTAACACAGATGCAGCTTTTCTGTCAGGCTTCTTTCTAGAAAGATACATTGGAAAACCATTCATGGTGTTCCACAGATCAATCAATAGTCCCTTCCCTTTCATCTCTGAGTATTTTGTGTTAAGAATATACCACAGATTGGTTTATATTAGCTCAGTGTTTTCAGATTTCGGCAATTATGAATGAAGCACTGTGATGAACATTCATGTGCAGGTTTTTGTGTGAATATAAGCTGTCAACTTGCTTGGGTAAATGCCGAGGAGTGGGGTTGCTGGGTTGTTTGGCAAGTCCCACTTCATAAGAAAGAGCCAAATTTTGCATCCCCACCAACTGTGTGTTACATTACAGATACTCTACGTCCTCAGCGGTACATTTTCCCTCCTTTTTTTGTCTTTTCATAAATGTGTAGTGATAACTTACTGCAATTTTAACTTCCATTTCACTAACAAATAAGGATGTTGAATAACTTTTCCGATGCTCATTTGCAATCTGAAGATACTCTGTGGTGAAATGTCCGTTCAGAACTGTGACCCATTTATTGTTTGTGCTGTTGTTGAGTTTTAACCCAACTCTCTATTATGGAGAGAACATATAATCACATAATCACGTATGTTATTTGAAAAACTGTTTCCTGGTCTGCAGCTTTGCTTTTCATTCCGTGAGCAATGCCTTTTACAGAGCAACAGTTTTAAATTTTGATAGAGTCCAGTTTGTCAGTTTATTATTTGATGGGTCATGCTCTTGGTGTTTTATCTAAAAGCCCTTTGGCAAACCTATCACAGAGTTTTAGCTTTTTTTAGTATAAGTGTGCAGTATGTCACAAAGTTCATTTTTATGCTCGCGAATGTTCTATTGTTCCATCGCCATGTGTTGTAAAGGTTATCTATTGAATTGCCTTTGCACCGTTGTTAAAAATCACTTGTCTCTATGTGTGTGAGTGTGCCCCTCTCTGATTCTGTTATTTGTTGCATTAAAGAAGTGACAAAACTGTATCTCCCCGTGCCAACGCCACCACGCTCACTGTAGCTTTATAATAAGTCTCGAAATTGGATAGTTTGAATGTTTGAACACTGTTCTTTTCTATAATTGTTTTGGATATTCTCATTTCTTTGCCTTTATATATGCATTGTAGAATGATATTGTCAATATCTGCAAGAAGCTTGACAATTTTGATCGGACTGTGTTGTACTTGTGGGTCGAATCAGAGATGACCAACATTTTAACAACGTTGAGTTGTCCAGCCTAGGATTGTGGTATGATTGGAAGTGTATGATTATGGTGTATCTCTCCACTTCCTTAGGTCTTACTCTCATTTCATCACTCTGTTTTGTTGGATGCAGCACAATGATCTTTTACATATTTTGTAAGTTTCATACCTAATTATTATCTTTGTGCTAGTGTCAGCGGTGTTGTGTTTTCAACATCAAATTCTGGTTATTCATTGCTATTAAAAAAATACGCTTTAATTCATGTTTGACTTTGCATTCTACATAGACAATAATGTTTTCTGCTACTAGAGACAGTTTGAATTCTTTATTTCAAACATTTAAAAAAATTTTTAATGTTTTGTTTATTTCTGACAGAGAGAGACAGCGTGAGCAGGGGAGGGCCAGAGAGAGAGTGAGATATAGCATCTGAGACAGGCTCCGGGCTCTGAGCTAGACGTCAGCACAGAGCCTGACGCGTGCTCGAACCCACAAACCGTGAGATCATGACCTGAGCCGAAGTCGGACGCTTAACTGACTGAGCCCCCCAGGCGCCCCTCAACTATTTTTTTTGATTTATAAAATAGTGTATAATTTAAAGCCTGGTGTTCAGGAGAAGACATCTTGGCCTTGCTCTTGACCTTAGGGGAAAAGCATTCATACTCTCACCATTAAGGATGCTGTGAACTGGAGGATTTTTAATCTATGACCTTTATTAGGTTGTGTAAGGTGTGTTCAATTCCAGGTTTCTTGAGACATTTTATTCAGATTTGCTCTTAAAATTTGTTGAATAGATGTTCAAATGTCAGATCAGTCTTTCATTTTGGGAATGAAACTCACTTGTTTTTGATTCATTATCCTTAGTATGTATTGCATTTATGTTCATGAGTTACTGGTCTGTATAGACATTGGCCTATAGTGTCGTTATTTTGATATTAGGGCAATGCTGGAACCATAATATGGGAAAAGAGGTGTTGATTTTCTACTTTCTGCATGATATTGTGTAGAATTGGTATTTCTTCTTCTTTAAATGCTTGGTAGAATTTGCAGTGAAACCATCTATCCCTGGAGTTTTCTTTGTTATGGAAAAGTTTCTCAAGGACAAACTCAATTTCTTTAGTAAAGATGTAGGGGTGTTTAGATTACCTATTTCATTTAGAGTGGGTTTTGGTAATTAATAGCTCTGAAAGTATTCGTCATACATTTTATGTAAATTGTTACATTTTTGGACATGCAGTTACTTGTACATTCCCTTACTATGTATTCAATGTCTGTATAGGTAGTAGTGATACCTCCCCTTCCGTTCTTTTTTTAAAAGTTTTATTTATCTATTTATTTACTTATTTATTTAGAGCATGAGAGCAAGGGAGGAGCAGAGAGAGAGGGATAATCCCAAGCAGACTCTGTGTTGTCAGTGCAGAGCCCGATGTGGGGCTAGAACTCACAAACTGTGAGATTATGACCTGAGCTGAGGTGAAGAGTCGGTCACTTAACCAGCTGAGCCACCCAGGCGCATTCCCCCTCCTCCATTCTTGATAGTGATAATTTGTGTGTTCTCTTTTTTTTCTTGATCAGAATGGCTAGAAGTTTATCAATTTTATTGATCTTCTCAAAGAGCCAACTTTTGATTTAACTTTTTTTTCCTATTGTTTTCTTTTCTCAATTTAGTTTTTCTGCTCAATCTTTATGATTTCCTCCCTCTGCTATTTTGCACTTAATTTGTTCTTTCTCCATAATTTCTTAAAGCCAAAGGCTAGGTTACTGTTTTAAAATTTTCTTCTTTTAATGCTTCATTAATTATAATTAAATATAATAGATGCCATTAGATATAAGCATTTAATATTGTTAAATTCTTTGTGGGGTGCCTGGGTTGTTAAAATGGGAAAAAAAGCAAGATCCAACTAGATACTGTCTTTGAGACACCCACTTTATGTATAAAGACAGAGGGCACCTAAAAGTAAAGAAAAGGAAGGAAGTCGCATAGTGCATATACTATCAAAATGAAAGATGGAGTAGTTTTGTTGATATCGAAGAAAAAATGAGAACAAAGATACCATCAGGGATAAAGAGAAACATTACACAATGATAACATGGCAAATTACTCAAGGAGATGTAACATAACAAATACTTTTTTCATGGTTGTAGCCTTAGGAAGTGGAAGTGTTGAGATTTAAACTGAAGCATTTTATAATATATTTCCCATGTATATTCAAAATCCTCCCTGAGCTTGCAACTCAGTTCCACTAAGTTATCTGTTCATTCCTGTGCCAATGCCACAGTCTTGATTAAAATTGTTTCATACTGCATTTTAATTCCTGTAAAAGGTAATTCCCTTGCTATTATTGTTAAACAATTTCCTGGTGTTTCTCATAAATATTTTTTCATATTAACCTTAAGTGATATTCTTTTGAGTAGGAGCAAATCTACATTCATAAATTTCACCACTTGGATGAAATAAACCAGTTCTTCAAAAAATGCAATATACCACAACCTACTTACTATGATGTAGATAATCTGAATAGCCTTTTAGCTAGGAAGAAGGTGGAGTTTGTTATTCTTATGGCTGCTCTGCTCTTTTGTAAGAAATAGAATGGCCAGCCCAAAAGAGATGTCAATTAATGAGGTTGAAGTCTTTTGGAAAGTTGTGGATCATCTGAGAATAATCTGCCTTGTGTGTTGATAGACCCATGTTTGTGTTTGTGAGACGGTGTGTCGGGGCATGAGGTAAGTTAAGGAAAGTGAGGAACACCAAGTATCCTACAAGGTTTTCCTTGGTTACTCGATACACTTTATACACAGCATCTCATTTAAGCCTCCCCATAATCCAATGATATAATCAGGATTATTATTGTCTCTATTTGATAATAATTACAACAAATTCTTTTTCTTAATTTTTTTTAATGTTTTATTTATTTCTAGGAGAGAGAGAGAGAGACAGCGTGAGCAGGGGAGGGTCAGAGAGAGAGGGAGATACAGACTCTGAAACAGGCTCCAGGCTCTGAGCTGGCAGTCAGCACAGAGCCCGACGCGGGGCTCGAACCCACAAACCGCGAGATCATGACCTAAGCGAAAGTCGGACGCTTAACCGACTAAGCCACCCAGGCGCCCCAATTATAGCAAATTCTTATACAGTGCTTATCATGTGCTGGGTATTATTCTAAGCCTTTACATAGATGCATTAATCTTGTCAGCAACCCCAGGAGATTAGCACGATTTTATATCCCGATTTTGTTTCCAAGGCATCTGAGATACAGATAGTTTATATGCCTTACCTCAGGCTACACAGGCTTGAGTAGCAGCCCCAGGATTCGAACTTCGGCACTGTGGCTCCAGAAATTCATCTCTCAATCACTCTGCCTTGCTACATCAAGAAGGATAAATAGTTTTCCCCAACCAAGGTCAGTAATTTGGAAAGACGGGATGCAAATCCAGCTGTCTGACTGCAAAACCCACGTTCTCTCCACTCTCCCCATGAGCAGAAGTGAGAAGGGCTAAAGGTTTGGGATGATCTTGTGCTTTAGACATTTGTAAATAATCACAGTTTCTCATTTTATACATATTTTCCAGGAGCTGTGACAGGCATAGGGCTGCATGCCTCAGTGTTAAAATCTGCCAGCAGCAAATAAGTTAATAGCTCATCGGAAAGTTGTGGTCTCGACAGTGAGCTTCACATTTGTGGTTGGGTGAAGTTTTGGATTTTTTTTTGGATATAACACCAGAAGTAAAGACAATAAAAACAAACAAGTGAGACTACATTAAATTAAAAGTCTTCTGCATTGCAAAGGAAACCATCAACAGAATAAAGTCAATGTAGTTTTCCCCTGTGTCTAGAAAAGCGAGAAAGATAAGATGGGAATGAGCATGTGTAGTCTTTCCTGTAAGCTGACACATAGTAGGTACTCAATAAAAAGGCACTATTATAATTTGTTATAAGAACAACCCTTTTCATGTCTTTCTTTATTCATTTTATTATTTTTTAATGTAATTTATTGTCAGGTTAGCTAAGATACAGTGTGTACAGTGTGTTCTTGCTTTGGGGGGTAAATTCCCGTGATCATCGCTTCCATACAATACCCAATGCTCATCCCAGCAAGTGCCCTCCTCAGTGCCCATCCCCCATTTTCCAACCTTCCCCACTCCCCCATCAACCTTCAGTTTGTTCTCTGTATGTAAGAGTCTCTTGTGGTTTGCCTCCCTCCCTCTCTGTTTGTAATTATTTTCCCCCTTCCCCTCCCCATGGTCTTCTGTTAAGTTTCTCAAGGTCCACATATGAGTGAAAATGTATGATACCTGTCTTTCTCCGACTGACTTATTTCACTCAGCATAATTCCCTCCAGTTCTGCAAATGGCAGGATTTCATTCTTTCTCATTGCCAGGTAGTATTCCATGGTATATATAAACCACATCTTCTTGATCCATTCGTCTGTTGATGGACACTTAGGCTCTTTCCATGATTTGGCTATTGTTGCGAGTGCTGCTATGAACATTGGTTTATGTTTGGTGTATTTTATTTTGGTGCATGGTGTGAGAAAGTGATCTAGTTTCATTCTTCTGCATATTGCTGTCCAGCTCTCCCAGCACCATCTGTTAAAGAGGCTGTCTTTTCTCCATTGGATACTCTTTGCTGCTTAGTCAAAGATTACTTGGCCATACATTTGTGGGTCCAATTCTAGGTTCTCTATTCTATTCCATTGGTCTATGTGTCTGTTTTTTGTGCCAATACCTACTGTCTTGATGATGAAAGCTTTGTAGTAGAGGCTAAAGTCTGGGATGGTGATGCCTCCCATTTTGGTTTTCTTCTTCAATATTACTTTGGCTATTCGGGGTCTTTTGTGGTTCCATACAAAGTTTAGCATAGTTTGTTCTAGTTTTGAGAAGTATGCTGGTGCAATTTTGATTGGGATTGAATTGAGTGTGTAGATTGCTTTGGGTAGTGATGACATTTTAACAATATTTAGTCTTCCATTCCATGATCATGGAATGTTTTTCCATTTCTTTGTGTCTTCTTCAGTTTCCTTCCTAAGTTTTCTATAGTTTTCATCTTACAGATCTCCTCTATCTTTGGTTAGGTTTATTCCTAGGTATTTTATGGTTTTTTGTGCAATTGTGAATGGGACTGAAGATTCACTTATTTTTTTAAAAATGTTTATTATTTTAAGAGAGAGAGTGCGAGGGTACACAAGGTGGGGAGGGGTAGAGAGGGAGAGAGAATCCCAGGCAGGCTCCATGCTCAGTGCAGAGCCTGATGTGGAACTCGATCTCATGAACCACTGAGATCATGACTTAAGCCAAAATCAATAGTTGGACGCTCAACTGACTGAGCCACCCAAGTGTGCCGAAGGAGTTTCTGAGAAGGCCAAATTTACCCTAAATTCTCTTTTTCCAGTGCCTTCTATGTGAAAGGTGCTTTCAAACACAGGATCATGTAGTTTTCAAAGGGTCTCGTGTCAGATGGGAGCATCTGTGCTTCTTTGCTCAGTAGAACTTTTCTGCACTGCCCTTTGCCTTAACCTCTATAATTACAGTGGCTAAGAATTTTCTCCTTCCTTTTGATGCCATGGTCAGAACTGTACCCTTGGACATGATCGAACTGCCTGAGCCTCTGCACCGGTGCCACCAGGCAAAATGGAAACCAGGCTCTTCCTGTGTGGAAGGTACAGAGACGCAGAGGCAGAGGAAGGAAATGTGATTGTGTGATTGCGTGCGTGTGTGTGTGCATCTATCTATCTATCTATCTATCTATCTAATTTTTAATCAGAGTCAGCATGTCTGCCAGGGAACCAATTTTTACTCCCTAGGAGGATTCTGGGGTTTTAGGGATTCAGCTTTAGTAGATTTTTTCCCCACACTATTTCTATGGTCTTTCTTCATCTGCCATTTATGAACGAGCCTTTGGTTTTTAAATGCCTAGGTAAGCCGATTCATCTGGATGTGTTCACTGGCCAGTTTGAAAAAGGCATCCATTTAAAATGCATAGGGGCACATGTACCCCAATGTTCATAGCAGCACTCTCAACAATAGCCAAAACATGGAAAGAGCCAAAGTGTCCATCAACGGACGAATGGATCAAGAAGATGTGGTTTATCTATACGATGGAATACTACATGGCAATGAGAAACAATGAAATCTGGCCATGTGTAGCAACATGGATGGACCTTGAGGGTGTTATGCTGAGCGAAATAAGTCAGGCAGAGAAGGAAAGCTACCATATGTTTGCACATATAGGAGGGTTAGGAGGAACTTAACGGAGGACCATGGGGGAGAAGAAAGGGGGAAAAATAGTGGGGGAGAGGGAGGGAAGCAAACTGTGAGAGACTTTTTTTTTTTAATATTATTATTTATTTCTAGGAGAGAGAGAGACAGCGTGAGCAGGGGAGGGTCAGAGAGAGAGGGAGACACAGACTCTGAAATAGGCTCCAGGCTCTGAGCCGGCAGTCAGCACAGAGCCCGAAGCGGGGCTCGAACCCACGAACCGCGAGATCATGACCTAAGCGAAAGTCGGACGCTTAACCGACTAAGCCACCCAGGCGCCCCTGTGAGAGACTCTTGGATGCTGAGAACTGAGGGCTGATGGGAGTGGTGGGGAGGGAAGGGGGGGTGATGGGCATGGAGGAGGGCACTTGTGAGGATGAGCATTGGGTGTTATATGGAAACCAACTTGCCAATAAACTATTAAAAAATAAATTAATTAAAAAATAAAATGAACTGGAAAATAAAAAAATATAAAAATAAAAATAAAATCATCTTGCAGGGGTGCCTGGGTGGCTCAGCTGGTCAAGCGTCCCACTTCAGCTCACGTCATGATCTCGTGGTTCATGAGTTCGAGCCGCACATCAGGCTCTGTGCTGACAGCTCAGAGCCTGGAGCCTGCTTCAGATTCTGTGTCTCCCTGTCTCTCTGCCCCTTCCTTGCTCACATTCTATCCCTGTCTCTCAAAAAATGAATAAACATTAAAAAGAAATTTTTTAATCGTATTGCAAATATGATTGTTTTAAAGAAAAAAAAAGCCCTAGGGGCACCTGGGCGACTTAGTCGGTTGGGCATCAGACTTCGGCTCAGGTCATGATCTCACAGCTCATGGGTTTGAGCCCCGCGTCAGGCTCTGTGCTGAATGCTTGCTCAGAACCTGGAGCCTGTTTCAGATTCTGTGTCTTCTTCTCTCTCTGCCCCTCCCCTGCTCACACTCTGTCTTACTCTGTCTCTCAAAAATAAATAAATGTAAAAAATTTAAAAAAAAACTAATTTCAGGGTTGTAGCATCCAAACCAGTAGATTATGCGTGAAGTCAGCCTTTACTCACTACCCCATTCGGAAAACACTTTGAGAGTGTGTTCAAGAGGCCAAGAGGGGACGAGCAGGCCTCAAAACATCGCCGTCCAAAGAGAACTTTTTTAAAAAAAAAATTTTTTTTAATATTTTTATTTATTTCTAGGAGAGAGAGAGAGAGAGACAGCGCGAGCAGGGGAGGGTCAGAGAGAGAGGGAGTCACAGACTCTGAAACAGGCTCCAGGCTCTGAGCTGGCAGTCAGCACAGAGCCCGATGCGGGGCTCGAACCCACGAACCGCGAGATCATGACCTGAGCGAGTCGGACGCTCAACCGACTAAGCCACCCAGGCGCCCCCAAAGTGAACTTTTAAGTCAAAGGGGCTGTTGCTGTCACAGAGTCTCCTGGGTGAGTAGCAATGCTTTATGTCAGGAGAAGGGTGGTTCTAGGCTGTTCTGCCATGAGTGGAGCCTTCAGAGGAAGATTTAGTGGGGAGCTAGTGAGCTGGGCAGGCTCCAGACTTGGACAGGAGGACACACAGAGGAAGACTAAGGGACAGTGCTGTCATGGGGGAAGTGCTGGGACCGGACAGAAATGGAACCTGCTCTGAGGGGGACCCCGGGGCTTGGAGAGGAGGAGCCTGTGTTAATAAAGCCCGCAGGCAGGACCCAGGTCCTATTCGAGTCACACTGTCCCCTTCCCTCTTAGGTCTGCCTTCAGTATGCGGGTGCAGAAACCTTTGCGTGGCCTGCGCGACATGGTGGAGAACTGAGGCGAGGACGAAGGAACGGAGCAGTGGAACACGCCTCAGGCCTGGCGAGGGAACACCGGGTCCCCAGGCGAAGGCAGGCCAGACGTCTAGTCCCGGCCCTCCACCCCCGGCCTGCGAACCCGGGGAAGCGATCGCGTGCTGGGACTCGGAGGCTCTTCATCTCCTGAGGTGAGCTTCAGGACTCGGGCCCTCCAGCAGCCTCCCTGGGGGTGAGTGGGGGGGGGGGAAGGAGAAGGAAGCCTGGACCACACTTTGCCCACCGACCTTTCCACTCTTAGCCCCCCCCTTCCCTCCTCTGATTGCACGGCGCACGCCCAAGGCTCTGGCTCTCTCAGCTGTGAGGTCACCCCCATCCATGCTCACCCACCTGACCCTCGAGTGGTGCGCTGTCCTCGGGGGGAAAATAAGACAGCGGGAATCGGCCCTTTCTCCTGTTTCCATCTTGCTTATACTATCACAGTGAGCGCTCGGGCCCCCTCGGTGGGACCTGGCGTGTTGCTTTCCATCAGCGGCGCGGCCACCTGGCAGCCTCGCTCCGGGCCAGCTCGGCCAAGCTGCCGCCGGCCGACGCCGGCCTCTGAGATGATCTCGGCCCGAGAGCCTTCCAGCCTGTCCTGGGAATTGGTGGTGTTATCCGGGCCCTCTCAGAGCGCATGCAGTGCTCTCAGACACTGAACGCCGAGTCAGCCGGAGGTGCTTTTTGGTAAATCTAATGCGGGAAATGTTCCCCTAGAGAACAGACCATTCGTTGGGGGTGTGGGTTAGCCGTCTCTGGCTGGATTCAATTCGGAGCACAGCAGGGGCTATGTTGGCGGTGGGGGGTGTGGACTCTGAGGGTCATTTGGTTTTCAGCAGCAGGCACCACCTCTGGGGTGCGCAGAATCAGAGAGAGAAACGAGGAGGTTCTGGCTTCTTCCTCATGAGGCACGGACCCTGCACACCTGCTGGGCTCTGGGGCTCTCTTGGGGCCGCAAGGCCTCTCTCATGCTTGCAGCACGCACTCTCCTGACCCAGGGGCTCGACGGCCTGGACTGCGGGTAGCTGGCGGGAGGGTAGGCACTGGGGACCCACAGACCTCGGCGAGAGAGGGAGAGCCTCAGTGGCCTCAGCTGAGAAACCCATCCGTCGCCGCTCAGATAAAGGCAGCTTAGAGGTCCTCAGGGCGCAGTCGGCACAGCGTGAGGGTTCTAGGGCTGAGAGCAGGCCCGGTATCAGGCCCTGTGGGGCCCCTTGGCAGACATTCGGGGTGTGCACCCCGCCTTGACCCCTGGCACTGCAGAAGCCTTCTCTCATAGGCTGACCCGACGGCACGTGCCTCAGACCATGGCTTTCACCTCCCAGTGCCTAGAGCTCCTGTGAGAGGAACTGAGGGCGCACCTCAGGGTGTGGACGGCAGGCCCAGTCCTGGGCCCCCAGTGCTTACAGGAGGGCTGGGGTCAGGCTCTGTGAGGCCAGGCTCTCGCCCCGCTCTTCTCGGGTGGATGGTTCTGTCGGTGCTCAGAGCCCTCGTCTTTCCTCTGCCAGGGTCTGGGCCCCGCCGACCTCCCTGTGACTTTCTCCTGAGGAAGAAGTGAGGGGCGCCACATCTGGTGACCCTTGCCCAGGACATCCCAGGGCTAATAGCACGGGCCCATCATGTTACTGCGGACAAGGCCTGCTCCGTCCTGTGCCTCAGCTGACCTGACTTCACATCCTCAGATTGAAGGCCTCCCTCTCGGAGAGGAACCCCCCACCGCCCCGCCAACCCTGTGCCCCTGTGGCAGAAGTGATAGCCCAGCACAGCTGGCCACCCCTAATTAGTGTCTCTCAGGTATCGCAGCAGGCGCGGGGCTCATTTGTTCTGGAACAGGGGCTCCACCCCCCCACCCCGTTCTCCTTCAGGGCAATCAGCTCTGTATCTGTCCGGGCTGCACTCCCCACCGTGTCTTCTCAGACCTCCCTGAGACCACGGAGACGATGCCGCATCCGGATACTTTTGCCTGAGGTCTCCCAGGCCTGGCAGCAGGGCCAGGGCGGGTTTCTGTGGGACACCCTGCCTGGGCTGGGAAGACATTCTCCGTCCCCCTCCGTGCGGTCACAGCTACTCCTGACGGGGCGTAGGCCACCTGGGTCCTTCCCTGACACCATGGCTCCGGGGTCTTCCCAGGGCCGCCTCTGTGTCTGGCGGGAGCCTCCCTGCCCTTCCTCAGACAGAGCCCTCAGTCAGAGGCCTGCTGAGCCGCTGCTAGCTCCTTCAGGCCAAGGTTCTCCTCCCCCCAGACCGCGATCCGGAAGTGAGGTGGGGGTGCTTATCCCTCCCTGCCACCCGGGATCTCTAGGGATGGCAACAGGAGTCGGGGCAAGTGTTGGGGGGGGGGCGGAGCTTCAGTCATTCTCTAGGGCCTCCTGTTTCCTCCTGACGGGGCCTGGAACCCTCTCCTTCTGAGGACCCAAGTCCAGTCAGCCCAGCTCATCTCCCTCAGACTCTGGAGGTTGAAGTCGGGAAACACTAAATCCGAGCACCCTGCCTAGGGTCTCCGTGTCTTGAAAGCAGACCCATTAGGGCCGGGGCCCATTCGGCTCTGTTGTGGGAGGTCAGCTGAGCCTTCCCCCAGGATCATGGCCTTGATGCCTGGAGCCGCCAAGCCCCCTTCTGCCTCACCCCCGAGTCCGCTGCCTCGAATCAGGCCCGCACCTCCCAGTTCCCAGGGCTGCAGATGACAGGGGGGTGCTTTGCTTATCCGGACAGCCCTGCCCAGCGCCTTTCTACGGAGTCGCTTCACCCAAAACACATAGATTTGGGGAACGTTCTGTAGTTCCTACACTGCAGTGGCCGAGCAGCGTGATTGGGGGACTCTGCTCTTCTGAGGTTATCGGACATCGCGTTGCCCACTGCGCGCATTGCCAGTTCCCTTAAGGCTCGCTGCCAGGAAGAACTGTGTCCTCTGGCTCTTACCAAGCACGTGTGTACATGGAGTTCGCCCTGATGCTTGCTATTCCCAATTCAGACCATTTGCTTTTACTCTAGTAAAGTCTATTTTTAGGGGCACCTGGGTGGCGTAGGCCGTTACTCGTCTGACTCTTGATTTCGGCTCAGGTCATGATCTCCTGGTTCATGAGTTTGAGCCCCGTGTTTTGCTCTGCACTGATAGCACAGAGCCTGCCTGGGATTCTGTGTCCCTCTGCCCCTTCTCCACTTGCACGCGCGCTCTCTGTCTCTCTGTCTCTCTCTCAAAATAAATAAATAAACATTGAAAAAAAATTAAGGCCAGGCTTCACTCACCAAAGTGATTTCAGGTGGTGATTAGCACAGAGTCCAAGGTCCTGCTGCATCAATCAACCCAAGTTTTCCCGATCCCTGATCCCACCTCCCTGCCTCTGACTGTGGGCTCAGGTCATGCCTCAGATTCTTTCAATGAAACAGGAGATTCTAACAACGCTGCTCATACCTATTCCATCATCGGCCAGCCACGCAGACCATGGCTGTGCTTCACTGCTGCCTTCCCCTGCCTCAAGTACCAGTTCAACACAGGGATGGGTTTCTCATGTTTTGTTTAGAATTTGTTGTTGACGTGTTTGTTGGCTGAGAAATGCTCCCCCAAAGACACCACCCCCTAGTCCCTAGAACCTGCAAATTCTGCCTTCTTTGGGGGAAGGGATCTCTGTGGATGGGCTTAATTTACGAATCTCCTGGTGGGAGGAGCAGCCAGGATTATCCAGGTGGGCCCTGAATGCAATCACTTGTATACCTAGAAGAGGGAAGCCAAGGAAGAGTCAAGAGAGAAGTTGCCTGGGAAATGAAGATGGAGCAGAGATCGATCTGAAGACGTTGACCTTGAAGAGTGCATTCGTGTGGCCACGAGCCAGGGAGCAATGCCAACAGGTATCAGAAGCTGCAAGAGGCAAGGAACGGGTTCCATGCCCAGGTCCCGGAGCGCGGCCCAGCCAGCATCTTCATTTCAGGTCAGTGGAAGTGATATGGGGCATCTGGCTTCCAGAACTGTGAAAGAGTTCGTTTCTGTTGTTTCAGCCACCCAGTCCATGGAAGTTCGATACAGCAGATCTAGGAAGCAAATCCTTCGGTGTTTGTCTTCATTCTCCCTTCTGTAGTTTTCAAGGGTTGATTTTGGGGAGTGGAGGCCAGCAGCACAGACTCGATTATCATTTAGGCAACCACTGTTAAGGCACGAAATCTGTAAATAATTTAAGGAGAGTTAACATCTTTACGATATTTTGTTTCACGTGAATGAATATGGTATACTTCTCTATTTAGATTATTTTCGTCTGAATATATCAGTAAACTTTTATATTTGCCTCCATAAACATCTACATTTTTTGTGATTTGTAGTTCCTCTTAGGTAACTTTTGGAATTTGTTGCTATTGTGAATGGAATATTATGTATTACATGTTCTTTTTTTAAACTTTTATTTATTTTTGAGAGACAGAGAGAGAGACAGAGCATGAATGGAGGAGGAACAGAGAGAGAGGGAGACACACAATCCAAAGCAGGCTCCAGGCTCTGAGCTGTCAGCACAGAGCCTGACGCAGAGCTTGAACCCATGAACTGCAAGATCATGACCTGAGCCCAAGTCGGATGCTTAATTGACTTAGCCACCCAGGTGTCCCTATGTATTACATGTTCTCATTAATTACTCCTTTTGTGTGGCAAGGCTCTTGATTTTCCTATATTGACCTCCTATATACTGTCTTTCTGAAGTCTCTCATCTTTGATTTTCCACCCACCCATGCGTTTTAATTTTCTAAGCAAATGATGATATTGTTAACAAATAGTATCTCTTTTCAGTATTCACATCTCTTACTTATTGTGAGATCCATATCTCTGGCTTTGTGTTCCAGTGTGATTTTAAACACTAGGGATGAGAGTATATATCTGTCTTGTTCTGACTTTAATTAGAATGCTTCTAACCTTTCGCCTCTAACTATGCTTGCAGTAGAATTTAGGAAAAATAAGCTCCCTTCTATTCTTAGTGTGCCGGAGTTTGTACCGTCAACATGTGTTGAATTTCTTCCAAAGGATTTTTCCATACTCATGGGCACTAACACGTTTGCTCCTCTAGTTTGTTAATGTAACGAATTACAATGAAAAGTGTTTCTAGGGGCACCTGAGCAGCTCCGTTGATTGAGTGTCGGACTCTTAAGTTCAGCTCAAGTCATGAACCCAGGGTCATGGGATAGAGAGCTACATCCGGCTTTGTGCTCAAGGTGGAATCTGCTTAAGATTCTCTCTCTCTCTCTCTCTCTCTCTCTCTCCTGCTTGCATGTGTGCTCTCTCTCTGTCTAAAACTTTTTTAAAACATGTTTGCTAATGTTAAGTCATATTTTCATTCCTTGGACACCTCGTGTTTGCTCATTTAATCCACTGCGCTGTTGACTGTGCTATTTCACTTCAGGAATTTACTGCTCCGTGAGTGAGCTCTGCTCAGCTGTTCTGCCAGTGAGATTGAGGGTGAGCCCACATTGGCTTTTGAATCAAGGGGAGGTGACTGGGGAAAATGCGTTGGGTCAACCCCTGCCCCCTTTTCGGTATGCTTTGGAAAAGTTTACAGAAGCTGGCAATTAATTTTCCCTGACCCTTTGGTAAAAGCGGCCTTCAAAATAGTCTTATCCCAGACGTCTGAGAGTGACTTCAGTTTTGAATACAGTTTCCATTTGTATTGTTGCATTAATATTTGATGTTGCTTTATGGATTAATTTGGTTATTTATTTTCTCAAAATCAGTCCAGTTCACTTAGGCTTTCAAAATGAACGGCATGATGTTTGTAATAAAGAGTACAGAAACCCTGAAACTTACATAACAACAGCGTAATGAACCCAACATAGCTGACATTCAACACCAGCCATCATCAGTATGTGACTGTTGTGTTTGTAATCATGCCTCCACGACTCACTCACCTCTGCAACTGGAATGTGAAATAAACCTAAGGCAGCACACCTAAGTATTCCAGCACACAGTTATGAAAGATAAGGAATGTGTTCTAAAACATAAACTTAACACAATTACTATTCCTAAAAAAAAAAAAAGGAAGTTTTTTAGGATCAAATATCCACGTTTTCATACTTCCCTGCCAGCCTAATTACATAAAACAATGTTTTTCGCAGGAGGTGCCAGAGTGACTTAGTCAGATAAGCATCCAACTCTTGGTCTTAGCTCAAATCATGATCTCGCAGTTTGTGAGTTCGAGCCCCGCGTTGGGATCTGTACTGACCGCATGGATCCTGCTTGGGCTTCTCTCTCTCCCTCTCTCTGTGCCCCTCCCTTGCATGTGCTTGCATGCATGTGCACGCTCTCTCCCAAAAATAAAAGAAATTAACTTTAAAAAGTGTTTTTTTGAATCGATACAGAAATATGGTCTATATATCCTGATTGTTTATGTTCCCTAAGTCAATCTATTAAAAATTCCCCGTATCCTTTTTTTTTCCTTGAATTAAAAAAAAATCTTGTGTTTTGTACTCTTTCACATAGTCTGGATTTTGCTGATGGCACCACGTTGGTAACGTCCACATGTTCTTCAGCCCTTTCTATTTTCTTAAATCAGCAGTGGCAGAAGTTTGATCAAATTGGTTTTTGTTTGTTCCCTCCCTCCCTTTCAGAAGATCGTCATTCCATAGGTGACGCTGTGTCCCTTCCAAACAAAGGATGTAATGCCTGGTTCTTTCCTTTTGTGTTGATGTTAGCAGTCATCGATGGTTGTCGCCTCTATCTATTAATACCTTAGGGGGTCCGAGACGAATCATTCTATTATTCCTTCTTTATTAGCCAAAATGCCTCTGTATGTGGAACTATTCCCCTATCTACAGATTGGTTATCCTGAGGGGATTTGTGTTCCCTTATATTAAACTCTTGTAGATTTTGTACAAATTTATTTAACCTGTTTGTTTCTGCTTTTCTCTTTACTGCAAAAATGTCTACCTCATAAGTATTTCCAAAAAACTGGCTTGTGTTAGGTGGCTCTGATGTTTTCAGTTTCATTATTTTCTGCATTTATCGCCATTATTTCCTGGCTTCTACTTCTTAAGGTTGAATGTGCTCTTCATTCCATACCTCCTTGAAGTTGTTTGCTGTCTTAAACATTTATTTTCTACAAAAACCTTTTTTTAAATTTATTTTGAGAGAGACAGAGCAAGTAGGGGAGAGAGAGAGGGAGAGAGAGAATCCCAAGCAGGCTCTGCCCTGCCAGCATGGAGCCCAATGTGGGGCCCAAACTCAACGAACCGTGAAGTCATGACCTAAGCTGAAACCAAGAGTCCGTCGCTTAACCAACTGAACCACCCAGGCACCCCTTAAACATGTATTTTCTAACACATCTTTTTATGACTATGTATTTCTTACTGAGTACCACTTGAGCTGCATCATACAGGTAGAATTGCATGTCGTCATGTGTAGTGGTTGAATACTTACCAGTTGAATATATCACCCTATTACTTATGCTATTAGAATTTACATGTATATGTGTATACACACACTAACTAAAATGTGTAAAAGCTTATTTTTGAGTAGGCTTTAAAGAGGACAAAAGGGTATTTGTTTTTGTCTTCATATTAAGTATAACAGAAGCTTAAACATGTTTAACTGCCAGTGACAGAGTTGAGTTTATTCTATGAATGTGAATAAGTTTAACACTAGAAAATCAATATGACCACACGTAAAGGGTTGTAGCCTGCCGATGTCAGCCCCCATGGAGTAGAGAGCAGAGCAGGGGTCAAGGGTGGGATAGATCTGAGGGAAAACAGATCCAGGATATGCATACCACATTGGAATACTCCGTATCGATAGAATAAAGGACAAACTTCACATGATCATCAAAATAAACACATCCACAACAAATTAAGAGTGTAAGGAACTTCTTTTTTCTTTTAATCTTTTTGTTTTATTAAAACACGGTAAGTGTACTCTTTAATCCCCACCTCCTATTTCCTCCCGTAACCATCAGTTCATTTTCTATAGTTAAGTGTTTGTTTCTTGGTTTCTCTCTCTTTCTCTCTCTTTTCCTTTGCTCATGTGTTTTGTTTCTTAAATTCCACATTTGAGTAAAATCATATGGTGTGTGTCTTTCTCTGACTTCGCTCAGCATTATACTCTCCAGCTCCATCCATACTGTTGCAAATGGCAAGATCTCCTTCTTTTTGATGGCTGAGTAATATTCCACCATATGTATATACACATACCCCTTCTTCTGTATCCACTCATCTATCAATGGACACTTGGGCTTTTCCATAGTTTCCATATGGAAACTATAGTTTCCATAGTTTGACTGTTGCAAATAATTTTCCACAGTGGTTGCACCAGTTTGTATTCCCACCAACAGCACAAGAGGGTTCCTTTTTCTCCACATGCTCACCAACACCTGTTGTTTCTTGTCGCTTTTTTGTTTGTTTGCTTTAGCCATCCTGACGGCTGTGAGGTGATACCTCACTGTAGCTTTGATTCCATTTCCCTGATGATGAGTGATGTTGAGCGTCTTTTAATGGCTCTGTTGGCCATCTGGATGTCTTCTTTGGAGAAATGTCTGTTCATGTCTTTTGCCCATTTTTTTTATTGGATTATTTGTTCTTTGGGTATTAAGTTGTACAAGTTCCTTGTATATTTTAGATACTAATCCTTTATCAGATATGTCATGTGCAAAATATCGTCACCCATTCAGTAAGTTGCCTGTTAGTTTTGTTGAGTTTCTCCCTCACCGTGCAGAAGATTTTTATTTTGATGTAGTCTCAATAGTTTATTTTTGCTTTTCTTTCCCTTGCCTCAGGAGACATATCTAGAAAAATGGTACTACGGTCGATGTCAGAGAGATTATTGCCTGAGCTCCCATCTAGGACTTTTATGTTTTTTTAGGTCTCACATTCAGGTCCTTAATCCGTTTTGAATTTATTTTTGTGCATGGTGAAAGAAAGTGCTGCAGTTTCACTCTTTTACATGTCGCTGTCCAGTTTTCCCAGCACCGTTTGTTGAAGAGACCATCTTCTTCCCACTGCATAGTCTTTCCTGCCTTGTCAAAGATTAATTAACCTTACAGCTGTGGGTTTATTTGGGGGTTTTCTATTCCATTCCATTGATCTATGTGTCTGTTTTTGTGCCAGCACCATACTGTTTTGATGACTACAGCTTTGTAATACAGCTTGGAGTCTGGAATTGTGATAACACCAGCTTTGCTTTGCTTTGCTATTCAGGGTCTTTTGAGGTTCCATAGAAATTTTAGGGGTGTTTTTGTTCTACTTTTGTGAAAAATGTTGTTGGCATTTTGATAGGGATTGCACTGAACGTGCAGATTGCTTTGGGTAGTATAGACATTTTAATATTTGTTCTTCCAACCCATGAGCATGGAATGTCTTTCCATCTCTTAGCGTCATCTTCAGTTTCTTTCATCAGTGTTTTGTAGTTTTCAGAGTACAGGTGTCTTGCACATCTTTGGTTGAGTTGATTCCTAGATATTTTGCTATTTTTGGTACAATTGTAAATTGGACTGTTTTCTTAATTTTAATTTCTACTGCTTCATTATTAGTGTAGAGGAAGGCAATAGGTTTCTAGACATTGATTTTTTTTTTTATCCTGTGACTTCTTAAACTTGATAAAGGGCAGCTACAGAAATCCCACAGCTTACAACATACTTATTGTTGACAGACTTAAAGCTTTTCCCCCAAGGTGAGAAAGAAGAAGGGAGGTCTGGCCGTATCCTTCACTAGTCAGCATTGTACTGAAGGTTCTAACCAGGGCTGTTAGGCAAGAAATTGAAAAAATAAATAAATAAAAAGCCATCCTGATTGGAAAGGAAGAAGCACAACTATTTTTATTCCTAAATGGCATGAGATTGTATCAAAAAAAAAAAATTCTCTGGGACACACACACACGTGCGCGTGTGCACACACACACACACACAAACTTAGAGCTAATAAGAATTCAGTGAAGTTGCAAGATACAAGATCAAATACATACATCAAATGTATTTCTATAAACTAGCAAGGAATAATTAAAAAAAAAAAACTAAGTAGTTTCCATTTCCAATAGCAGTAAAGAACAAAATATTTAGGGGTACTTTTAAAAATAAGTGCATGACTTGTACATGTAAATGTATAAAACACTATGAAAGAAATTAAAGGGGGCCTAAATAAAGACCACCTGTGTTCATTGATGGAAAGACTTAATATTGTTAAGATGGTATCACTCTTCTAAATGATCTACAGATTCAGTCTGATTATGTAAATCCTAACTGGCATTTTTGCAGAAATTGGCAACCTGGTCCTGAAATTGAATGTGGAAATTTAAGGGGCCCAGAGTAGCTAAAAAATTTTCAAAGAGAAGCTGAAGTAGGACTCCTACTTTCCAATTTCAACTGCAAATATACAGTAATCAAGATGGTACAGTATTGGCATAGGATAGATAGAAATCAATGGGAAAGAATTTAACATATAGATATAAGCATCTACATCTAAAGTGAGTTGGTTTTTCCTTTTCAAGAAGGTTAACAAGACAATTCAACATGGAAACAATAATCCTTTCAATTATATGCGTGAAAATTCACATGCAAAAGAATGAGTTTGGACTTATAACATATACAAAAATTGGGTCAAAATGAACCACAAACCTAAATATAAAGCTAAAACTGGTCAATCTTTAAAAGAAAACCTGGCTATAAACATACATGACTTTGGATATGGCCATGCTTACTTATTTATTTACTTATTTTATTTCATTTTATTTTTAATGCTTATTTATTTTCAGACAGAGCATGAGTGGCAGAGGGGCAGAGAGAGAGAGAGAGAGAGAGAGAGAGAGAGAGAGAATCCCAAGCAGGTTCTGTGCCGTCAGACCAGAACCCAACATGGGGCTCAATCCCATGAACGATGAGATCATGTCCTGAACCGAAACCAAGAGTTGGACACTCAACCAACTGAGCCACTCAGATGCCCCTGACCATGCTTTTTTTTAGATATGACACCCAAATGTTAAGCAGCCAAGAAAAAATGACATCATCAAAATTGGGAACTTTTGTGCATCAATGGACATTATCAAGAATATGAAAAGGCAGCCCACATAACTTGAGAAAATACTTACAAATCTTCTATATCAGATAAGGGTCTAGCATCCAGAATATAAAAAGTACTGTTACAACTCTGCAATAAAAGTAACTCAAATAAAGATGGGCAAAAGGGCATCTGACTGGCTCAGTTGGTGAAGCATGTGACTCTTGATCTCAGGGTTGAGTTTGAGCTCTACGTTGGGTGTAGCAATTACTTAAAAAAAAAAATGGGCAAAATACTTAAGTAGAGACTTATCCAATGAAGATATGCAAGTGGCCCAAAGCATGACATGAAAGATGCACAACATTATTAGTCACTAAGGCAATGCCAGTCAAAACCACACAAGACACCACCTCCTGCCCGATAAATGAATATAATTTAAAAAAAGAAAAAAGAAAAATGGGGTGTCGGAGGGGCTCAGTCAGTTAAATGTTCAACTTCAGCTCAGGTCATGGTCTCGCAGTTTGTGAGTTTGAGCCCCACATTGGGCTCTGTGCTGACAGCTCAAAGCCTGGAGCCTGCTTCCGATTCTGTGTCTCCCTCTCTCTCTGCCCCTCCTCCATTCACACTTTGTTTCTCTCTATCTCTCAAATAAAAATTTAAAAAAACAAAATAACATGTTAGTATGGGTGTGGAATAAGTAGAAACCTCTTGTGTTGCCAGTAGGAATATAAAAGGTTAAAAAGATGCCATAAGATGCAGCAATTTCACACCTACATATATTCCCAGGAGAACTGAAAATATATATTCACGGGGCTCCTTCATGGGGCTCCTGAGTGACTTAGTCAGGTAAGCCTCTGACTTCAGCTCAGGTCATGATCTCACAGTTCGTGAATTCAAGCCCTGTGTTGGGCTCCTTGCTGACAGCACGGAGCCTGGAGCCTGCTTCCAGCTATGTGTCTCCCTCTCTCTCCCCTGCTCACTTGCTCTCTCTCTCTCAAAATAAACATAAAAAAAAGAAAATATAGATTCACAAAATAGGGGCACCTTGTGGCTCAGTTGGTTAAGCATCTGGCTCTTGACTTCAGCTCAGGTCAGGATCTCATTGTTTTTGGGTTCAAGCCCCACATCAGGCTCTGCACTGGTAGTTGGGAGCCTGCTTGGGATTTTCTTTCTCTCCCTCTCTCTTTGACCCACCCCTGCTGGTATGCTTCATCTATGTCTCTCTCTGTCTCTCTCTCTCTCAAAATAAATAAACTTAAAAAAGAAAATCTATGTTCACAAAATAACTCACACATAAATATTCATAGAAACATTATCATAATAGGCAAATCATGCCTATAACTAATGAATCAAACAAATATGGCATTTCCACATAATGGAGTATTATTCAGCCATAAAAAGGAATTGATGATTGATATGTACTACAATATAGGTGAGCCTTGAAAGCAGACCTAGAAGGCCACATATAGTATGATTGCATTTATATGAAATGGTCAGGATACACAGATCCTTCTGGCCAGAAAGTACAGTAGTGGTTGCCAAGTGACGGGGGGAGAGGGTATGGGAAGTGATTCTTCATGAGTACAAGGTATCTTTAAAATTTTTTTTCTTACTGTTTATGTTTGAGAGAGAGACAGAGCATGAGTGGGGGAGGGGCAGAGAGAGAGAGAGAGACCTAGAAACCGAAACAGGTTTCAGGCTCTGAGCTGTCAGCACAGAGCCCAACACGGGGCTCAAACCCACAAACTGTGAGATCATGACCTGAGCCGAAGTCAAGCGCTTAACCGACTGAGCCCCCCAGGCACCCCTAAGGTATCTTTTAAGGCCGATAAAATGTTACAGAGTGGTTGTGGTCTTGCATCATCTTGCAGAGGCACTAAATTCCATTAAATTCTGTGCTTTAAAATGTTGACCTTGGGCATAGAGTGTCTTTAAACAAAAGAGTAGAGACTTTCTTTGGGGTGCCTGGCTGGCTCAGTCAGTAGAGCATCCAACTCTTTATCTCGGGGTCATGAGCTTGAGCCCCGCTTTGATGTAGAGATTAATTACTTAAAAATGTATTAAAATGTTGAATATTATGGTATATGAGTATCTCAGTAATAAACTGCCAAACTATTTCCCAGAGTGTCTAACATTTTACATTCCTATCAGTTTCTCCTAATCCTTGTCAGTTCGTAATATTGTCAGTATATTAAAAAACAATTTTAGCCATTCTAATGGATATGTAACAGTATCTCATTGTGAATCCAATTTGCAGCTCCGTAAAGGCTAAAGCTGAGCATATTTTTACGTGCTCATCATTCCTATATCCTCTTTGGTAAAGTCTTTTGCCCATATTTTAATTTGGCTGTTTGACTTTTTTTGTTCAGTTGGGTTTTCAGATTTTGAGAGTTTTGTATTCATGATACAGTTCCTTTGGCAGACATTTGATAAAGTGTGTAATTTGTATTTTTATTCTCTTAACAATGTGTTTCACAGAACAAAAGATGTTCATTTTGAGGATGCCCAGTTTTTCAATTTTTCCTCTTATGGTTTGTGTTTGGTTTCAGGTCTTAAGAACTCTTTGCTTAACCTGAGTTGCAGTGATTATCTCCCATTCTTTTTTTCTAAACTTATTTAGCTGTCCATTTTATATTTCCATCTATGGTTCATTTTGAATTAATCTTTGTGTGAAATAGGAGACATCAGGTTTCATTTTTTAACCTCTGGATTTCAAGCACGATTCTTAGAAAGGACTCTCCCTCCTCCATTGAATTGCTTTTGCATCTTTGTCAAAATGTCATGGTTGTTTTTGGTGGCTTGGTTTCTAAGTCCTTTGCTTTATTGCATTCATCTGTGTGCCTGTTTGGTTGCTAATACTACAACCTTTTGCTTGCTACATCTTTAATTCTCTCTCTTAAAACAGGGTAATGCACTGCCTCCCACAATCTTCTTTTTCCAAAATCGTTTTATAGGTCCCTAAAACTTTCCATATAAAATTTAGAATCAGCTTGGGGCACCTGGGTGGCTCAGCCGATTAAGCGTCCAACTTCAGCTCAGGTCATAATCTCACGGTTTGTGGGTTTGAGCCCCGCGTCAGGCTCTGTGCTGACAGCTAGCTCGGAGCCTGGAGACTGCTTTGGATTCTGTGTGTGTGTCTCTCTCTTTCTGACCCTCCCCTGCTCATGCTGTCTCTATCTCTGTCTCTGAAAAATAAATTTTAAAAAATTTAGAATCAGCTTGTATAAATCCATAAAGGTCCTGTTGGGATTTTTGAAAAATATAATTTATTGTCAAATTGGCTAACATACAAGTGTGTACAGTGCACTGTTGGCTTTGGGGGTAGATTCCCGTGATTCATCACTTCCAAACAACACCCAGTGCTCATCCCAACAAGCGCCCTCCTCAATGCCCATCACCTATTTTCCCCTCTCCTCCACTCCCCCATTGGGATTTTTTTAGGTAAGCTCTGTACCCAACGTGGGGCTCGAACTCATACCTGGAGGTCAAGAATTTCATGCTCTATTGACTGTGCCTGCCACGTGCCCCTCCTATTGGGATTTTGATTGGAATCATGTTCAATCTATAGATCGATTTAGGGAGAGTGGACACATTTAGTATTTTGAGTCTTCCAATCCATTAAAACAGTATCTATTTGTTTTATGTAGGTTTTCTTTTTTTTTTAATCAATGTTTTTTAGTATTTAGCATACAGATCTAGTACATGTTTTCTTAGGTTCACTTGAAAAATGGAAATACTGAGGTATTAGTGTCTTAAATGGCATTTAAAAAAGTTTCACTTCCCAACTGTACATTGAAGTAGGTAGCAATTGGGTTGAGTTTTATATGTTGGCCTTGTAACCCATGACCTTGTTATGCTTGTTAATTCTAGGATTGCTGCTGAGATGTGAACACAGATATTAGTCTGGTGGGTACAGATCTAGAGAGGGCATGTGACTCTCTAGTCCTCGGCATGATATAAAGGTCGTCAGCATAGGAAAAAAAAAAAAAAAAGGCAAGTGAGAAAGCCATCTCTGGAGGCTCAGGATTTAAGAAAATATAGTTTCAAGATTTTCAAATGCATTTATGCAAAAGTAAATTTCCCATATTCCAGCTTTGAACCCCTTTTAGGGCTCTGACTTTGGCCCAGGATACTTGCCGAGTATGAGAATCCATTCAACATTTTCTGAAATTCTGCTACTTGAACAATTAAGTCTTGGGTCTGATCTTCAGCTCAGTCAAACCTGGGGTAGCAACAGATAATGTATTTCTTTAACCACTGCTAAGAAGGCCTCTGACTTACACTTTGCTTCGAATTGGTGAGTAATTGAACTGACTCTGTTATTTTTGCTCTTCAGAGCGTCACAATTCCCCTGTCTTGTCTTAAATGCCAGAGATACTGCACAAGCCAATACGTTCCCTATTATGTATATCTCAGCTCAGTCCCCCACGGTGAATAACTTAACTCTATTGTCAGAACATTCCAGAGAATACCAGTACCCAACCTCCAACTAGCGATTTGCCAGCCAGCTGTGAATAAACCAATTCCATACCCCCATTCTTACAGCCTGCTTCCGAGGCACAATTACGTTACCAGTTGTCTTAGCATGTGTTTCTGAGAAGGATATTCTTCTAGAAATGATTTAATGATGGAGTGCTCTCAGGAGGTACCTGGAAGTAAGTGAGGGGAGCACGTTAGGGTAAGGAATGGCATGTAGCGAAGTTGTGAGTTTAGATGAAGACTGGCTTTAAATGTATCCCAATGGGAGCTCTGTTTTCAACATTAACGTACTGGTTGTTGTAGGTATGTATGCTTTCCTTCTCCTAAGTGAATACTTTGGACCGGGATGGCTGGGTCATATCATGTTTGAGGGTTTAAAAACATGAAAACGTGGGGAGCCTGGGTGGCTCAATCAGTTAAGCGTCCAACTCGGCTCAGGTCTTGATCCCGCGGTTCATGAGTTCAAGCCCCGCATCGTGCTCTATGCTGACAGCTCAGAGCCTGGAGCCTGCTTTGGATTCTATGTCTCCCCCTCTCTCTGCCCCTCTCCCACTCATACTCCCTCTCTCTCAAAAGCAAATAAACATTAAAAAAATGTAAAGAAAATGAAAACGTTGTTCTCAAAGTAGCCACACCATTCGTCACTTTCTGCAGCAATATTTGAGAGATCCAGCTCCTCCACATCCTTACCATCTCTGGGTTCTATTAATATAAAATTGTGAAAATTTTAACTTCAGCCATTTTAATTGGTTAGACTCACAGGCAAACTATTGTGCCTTTAATCAACTCAGATCTCAGTGTAGTTCTTTAGTCCATAAGTGCAAATAGCTTTTAGTTTGTGTGGTGTACATGTGGTTCAGGATTCATCCAGAAACTGGAGTTTAAAAACATTATTATGGTTTTACCTCCTCTAGAACCTTCTCCTCCGGACCTCTACCATCCAGCATCCTGGTGTTCTCAGGATCCTTCCCCTGCTTCTTCCTCACAGAGATGTTTTAGTTTGGAGTTTTATCGTATGCAGTACACCACCTTCAGGGCACAGAACGTGTCTGTGTGTGCTCACACACACACACACACACTCCCAACAACTTCACTCCTTGCTGATCACTTACTCGAAGTTTTGGCTCCCCTCCAAAATCTACATGCCCCTATTAAATCTCCAGAGCGCTACCTAGTTATTTTAAAAATGATTCCTCCAGAGTTTATCAATATTATCTCTGGAAGGCTTTGTTCATTAGCAGATCACTTCTTCATACCAGAAGTGGAACTTACCTGGCGTTATTTCTTATGTATTCAATTGCTTTTCTCTCTAAATGACATGAACTTAAGTAATATTAGTTCAAAAGTACTAAGAATATTATTCCATTGGTCACCAATCACTGTCTAGTTGAAGTATCAGATCTTACATTTGATATCTTAGCAAAATACATTCGTAGCATAAACGAACTTGATGTTCATTCTCCTTTCCTGACCTTGTGAAGTGACCATCACATCACATCAACACACATAAACCATTAAGCAATTCTCTTTCTAATATATAAAATTGTATTGCTGGAGTGAAGTTAGACCCAAAGCACCAAGGCCATTTTCACGGTCATACCATGAATCTATGGCAGATGAGAGTCAGGGTTTCTTAAATGCCCAATGAATTTGTCAGCGGACTTCAATCAAGGGAGATAACTGATAAACCCGTTTTTTTGGTTTTGTTTTGTTTGTTTTGTTTTGTTTTTGGTGCCCTCCCACTTTGCCGCTGGGATTGTAGCTGTGACTTGTTTTAGCCTAGTCATTTACATATTTGTAAATATGACACAGAGTCTTGAGAAGTTAGATGGAGCACAGCCTGGTCATCCCAATCCAGTCTGATGAGAACATTCTAGGTCAGCCACAGCCACCTGACTCCCAGTTATGAATGAGAGTAGCTAAGAGTAACTAAGCCCAGCCTCGTACAGCTGAACGCTACACTCTTGTGTGTTGGGTAAATGATTATCCTATGCCACAGGTTTTAGGATTGATTGTTCTGCATTAATGTGGCTAAAGGTAGTCGGTGTACATATATTATTTTATCCTTACAACTCTCCGTGTGCCTCTGGCTTGAGTTCTCCCATGAGGCTGCACGATGGGGAAAGGAGCTATCGGTTTCCAAAGGTATTTATATGATTGTTTGGAGGCCTCAGTTCCTTGCTATGGGAGGCTCTTCACAGAGCTGCCCCATGATGGGCAGCTGCGTTCCTTCAGAATAAGAGATCCAAGAGAAAGAGTGACAGTGCTCAAGCTGGAAGGCACAAACTGTTTTGTTTCCTTTTGGTTTTACAAATGCCTCCCCCCCCCCAGCTCTGTAGACATGTAAGAGATATCATTGGCATACAGTGCTGAGATGGTTTAAGGTGTACAGTGTGTTGGTTTGACGCACTGATGTGTTGCGGCACGATTGCCACCATGGCGTCACAACTAACACATCCAGCCCATCACGTAGTTACCATTTATTCTGTGGTGACACCATTTGAGGTCTATGCTCTTAATAACGTTCAAGTGCATAATATGGTATTGGTAACTACAGCCACTGTGCTGTGTTCATCTTCTAGCTGGAAGCTTGGATGCTTTAACCCACATCTCCCCATCTCCCTCAGCTCCAGGTCACCACCATTCTACCCGCTGCTTTCACAAGGTGGGCTTTTTTAAAAAATGCTTTAAATGTTTATTTATATTTGAGAGAGACAGAGAGAGAGAGAGAGGCGGGGGACATAGAATCCAAAACAGGCTCCAGGCTCTGAGCTGTCATCACAGAGCCCGATGCGGGGCTTGAACCCATGAACCCTGAGACCATGACCTGGGCTGAAGTCGGGTGCTTAACTGACTGAGCCACTCAGGTGCCCCACAAGGTGGGCTCTTTTTTGATTCTGCATATATATTTGACATTTGAGTGAGCAGACTTTTTTTGTTTTTTTTGTTTTTTTTTTTTAAAGAAGTCATAAACAGTGGCTCCTGGGTGGCTTAGTCAGTTGAGCCTCCAACTCTTGATTTTGGCTCAGGTCATGATCTCACCGTTTGCAGGATTGAGCCCTGCATTGCGCTCTGTGATGACAGTGCAGAGTCTGCTTGGGATTCTCTCTCTCTGCCCCTCCCCTGCTCGCAAGCACGTCCTCTCTCTCTCTCTCTCGAAATAAATAAACATTAAAAAAAAAAAAGTCACGTTTAAAAAAGAGAAGTCACATGGGGCGCCTGGGTGGCTTAGTCGGTTAAGCGTCCGACTTTCGCTTAGGTCATGATCTCGCGGTTCGTGGGTTCGAGCCCTGCGTCGGGCTCTGTGCTGACTGCCAGCTCAGAGCCTGGAGCCTGTTTCAGTCTGTGAATCCCTCTCTCTGACCCTCCCTTGTTCACGCTGTCTCTCTCTCTCTCTCTCTCCTAGAAATAAATAAAACATTAAAAAAAAAAAGAGAGAAGTCACAAAAAGAACTAACTATAAAATCTAATAAATTGAACTATAATAAAATTAAGATTTGTTCATCAAAAGACACCAAGAGCAAGAAGAGGTTAGCAACATGGAAAAGATGTTTGTAACATATATTCGTGACAAGGGCCTCGTATCCAGCTATATAAAACATTTGTAGATAGCCTTGAGGAAAGACAGATACAACCCCAGGGGCAAACTACTTGAATTAAAATAATATAGAAATAGACAATAAATACCTGAAAAAATGCTCAAACATGTTGGTTATGAAAGAAATGCAAATTAATGCCTTGATGTCACCTCACCATATGGATACCAGATGAGCTAAACTAAATGCCAGTACTGAACATTGAGGAAGATCTATAGCATCAAGAAATTTTATCAGTTAGTTACATGACTGTCTCATTACAACAAACATGTAAAATTATTTTGAAGGATGTGCTCAAGAATGTAGAAGCACGATTTGTAATTATGTCATAATTATAATAGTAAAAAATTAGAAGCAAGTCCGGCAACAATACTAGAATGCATACGGAAATTGTAAGATGGTTGCATAATGGAATACAACACAACAAAGAAAAAATTGCTCCTGCAGCAACGTGGGTGAATATCACAATTCACGGTATCCCATATCTAGAGCAATTGAAGCTAGACACAAAATAGTGCATGTTGTATAACGTTTATGTGAGTTTCTAAAAATGCAAACTCCACTCTATGATAAGAGAAAGAAGAATAGTGATTTACTTTTGTGGAGGAAGAGAGAAGCGTTCATTAATGCCAGGGTTAAGGCAGGAGGTAGGCGTGTTAGTCTTGGTAACATGTTAAATGTAGGTCTGGGTACCGGTTCAATGGGTGTATTCACCTCTAAAAGTGTTTTTCAATAATATGCTCTGATTTGTGCACTTTTTGAAATGTATGTGATATTAGAGTTCTTTGTGTAATAATTTGGTAATGGGACGATGGACCAGTCACAATGAAAAATGTTAGCACTATTGGATATCAATATTGGAAAAATAGAATTCCATCTATATTTCACGTATAATTCACAAGTGAATTCTAGGTGTATGAAAGCTCTAAATTCAAACATTTTAAAAATAGGGAATAGTAAATTCAATACACCAAAAATGCCTCCAGTTAAATAAGGAGGAATTTCTTAATATTTATTCATCATTTATTTGCCCAGTTTATGTATATTCTATGCTTACTGCTTGTTAAACAGTTTCTCAGGTGTTGCAGGTGCAACAGTGAACAAAATAGGCAAAAAATATCCCGTGCTCTTACGGAGCTTAGATTCTAGTGGAACAAACATACAGTACATTTGATGATGGAATATGGAGAAGAGGGTCAATGATAGGAAATGATGTGACTGAGGAGGAAGTTATTTTTAAATCCAGGCCTTAGCAAATGCCTCACTAATAAGGTGACATCAAGGCAATATTTGAAAGAATGAAATCTGTGGAAGAGATGTTCTGGAAGAGCAAAGAACCGTTGTGAAGGTCACAAAACTGGAATATTCTTACTATATTCCAGAAACAGAAAGTAGGCCGGCATGCTGGAAACAACGTGAACAGGGAGAGAATATTTGGAGATGGGGTCAGAGACGTAGAGAGGGGGTGCGGACAAGGGAGTGGTGTGGAGACTTCTAGAACATCGTCTAAACATTGGCTTTTGCTCTGAATGAAGTGGGGCCTGTTACAGGAATTGTAATGATCTGATCTGTTGTATATGTGTACAGAATCACTCTAGCTACTGTCAAGAGAAAGGAATGAGAGGCATAAGAGAGAGAGAGCACACTGGGGACTAGATAAGAGATTATCTCAGTGATCCATGCTAGAGATGATGGTGATCTGTGGAGAAGTATTTAGCTGGATTCTGGATCATTTTTGAAGCTAAAATCTGTGACGCTATTCTGGCTACTTAGAGATGAGGTGTTAGAGAATGAGCTGAATGAAAGATGAAGGTGACGTTACATGGATGGATTTACCATGAGCTGCAACGGAAGATGTAGTAACTTCATATGTTGCAAAGCCACAAATCCTAAAGGAAACGCTGTATAAATGTGACACATTAATATTAAAAATTCTTTCCAATAAAGGTAGCTACAACTAACATTGAAAGCCAAGTCACAGGCAGGAAGGTATTTCAGTTACTATAAGCACCAGAGGTATTATCTACTACAAATCAAGAATTAAAGTAATCAAAATCACGTGAGAGATATGAATGATAAATTTATAGTAAAGGGAGACCAAATAGCCAATATATACATGAAAAGATGCTCAACATTACCAGTGGGAAAATGTTAATAGAAACAAAAGTAAAGTGGGACGCCTGGGTGTCTCAGTCGGTTAAGCCTCTGACTTCGGCTCAGGTCGTGATCTCATACTTCGTGAGTTCAAGCCTCACGTCGGGCTCTGTGCTGACAGCTCAGAGATTGGAGCCTGCTTCAGATTCTGTGTCTCCCTCTCCCTGCCCCTCCCCCACTTACACTCTGTCTCTCTCTCAAAAATAAATAAACCTTAAAATTTTTTTTAGAAATAGAAACAAAAGTAGAGTACCATTTCAAGGGTATTAGAATTGCATACATTTTAAAATCTAGTAACACTAAGCATTGGCATAAATGTGGGAACTCAGAAAATCCTGAGGTGAGTAGAAATGATCACATTACTTCTGGGGGAAATTTGTATATATAAACCCTGTGATCCTGTAGTTCCACTTAAATGCTCGTCAACACAGGAATAGAAAAAGGTATCGAATTTACTCAAAATGGGGAATCGTGTACATTAGTTAGAAAGAATTAAGAGCTACATATAACAGCTTGGATGGAAATATTTACAAACATTATCATTTTATTTAACAGCTTGGATGGAAACATTTACAAACATCTTTTTTATTTATTTATTATTTTTAAATTTTTTAATGTTTATTTATTCTTGAGAGAGAAGGAAGCAGAGCGCAAGTGGGCGAGGGGCAGAGAGGAAGACACAGAATCTGAAGCAGGCTCCGGGCTCTGAGCTCTGAGCTGTCGGTACAGAGCCCGACACGGGGCTCGAACTCACGAACCGCAACATCATGACCTGTGCCGAAGTCAGTTGCTTAACCCACTAAGCTACCCAGGTGGCCCTGTGATTTTTTATTTTAGAAAGAGAGAGAGCAAGTGGGGGACGGGGACAGAGAGCGAGAGACTTGTAAGCTGGCTTCATGCTCAGCACAGAGCGCAATGTGAGTCTCAGTCCCACGATCCTTAGATCATGACCTGAGCTGAGATCAAGGGTCAGTTGCTCAACCGACTAAGCCACCCAGGCACCTCACAAACATTATCTAACATAATTCACTTACAAATCAGTCCCCAATGTACAGATGATGAGGAAACTAAACTTTAGAGACTTTCAGTCTGAATCCTGATTCAGAACTATATGAGTTCCACGTTAGTATTATTTTCACTACTGTATGGGACTTTCAGGATTTGTCCTCAGTCAAGATGGACCAAGAGAAATGATGAAAATATGTGCTTTGTTACTAGTTCCCAATTCATTGATCACTGAAAGGCTATTCAGTTCTGAAAATCTAGCACAACAAAAATGGAGGATAGACTTCCAGTTTGTAATATATAATGTAAATGTCAATATTTATTTTTGCACACTTGGGTCTCTTTTTAATTATACACTTAAAGATGCATAATTTGCTCTTCTGTGTAGATCAATACCAAGAATGATATTGATTCTTTCCAGAATCTCCTCCCCAAACTTTTCAACACAGCATTTCCATACAGTATTGATGAATGTCTGCTCCCATCTGTAATTACAGCAATAACTTCCGTGCATTCTGTGATTTTCTGATTGAACTTTCCCCCAAAGCACTAAATGTAGTCATTTAATACATAATAATTATCTTTCCTATTTATATATGGCCCATAATTAAACATTAATAAAATTTACACTTGTCCATATAAGATGCATAGACCCAACTGCATGTCAATACCAGTGCCGACAGCTTTTTGATTGGTCATCTAGCCACAAAACATTCTCTATATAAGTCAATAGCTGACACTCCTGCATTCCCTGTGTTAAAATTACTTCTCAGAGGCAGGGTATTACTGAAAGAACAAAACCAAGGGAAGATTTAAATAGACACACATACAACTATGATTTACACACAGAAATACTTCTAAACTTACACGCTGGTATATTAGCGGAAAACTGAAGATAGGCACGAAAACATAAAAATATCACACATTTCTCAACAAAGCCATTAGAAAACTGGTATTTCTTAAGTTTGCTCTGAATTTTTTCCAAACGTTTAAACATGAAATCATTTTTCACGTGCAAAACGCCAAATAAATATAATTGTAGAGAAACTAAGAGGGAAGGATAAAAATGTATGAAGATCTTTATGAACTCAGCAATAACAGCAGACACTTCAATTAGAAAGCGGTCAAGAGCACTGAAAGGTTGAAACAAAACCTAGCCGAAGAAGTTACAAGAATGGCAGATAACCACATGAAAACGTGTTCAGCATCATTAGCCATTAGGGAAATGCAACTTTAAACTGCAAGGAAGTCTCATTCCACACCTATCAGAATCCCTATGATAAAAAATATAGTGATAACACAAAAAGCAAGCAAGGACGCAGAGAAACTGGATCTTTCACACATTGCTGGTGAGAATATACCACAGTAAACCTATGCTGGATAACAGTTTGAAACTTAAATAATATTCAGAATTTCTACATTTATTTCACAGCAACTGCTTTTTTTTTCTTTTTTCTTAAGGTTTATTTTGAGAGAGACAGACACAGTGTGAGCGGGGGAAGAGCAGAGAGAGAGAGACAGAGAATCCCATGCGGGCTCTATGCTGCCAGCACAGAGCCCAAAATGAGGCTCAAACCTGCAAACTGTGAGGTCAGGACCTGAGCCAAAATCAAGAGGTGGACACTTAATTGACTGAGCTACTCAGATGCCCCACTTTTTTTTCTTTTTACCTTTGGACCAACCCCTTTGCTTTTTCTTCAATCCCCAACTCTGGCAACCACTAACCTAGTCTCTGCATCTATGAGGTTGTTTTCTGTTGTTGTTGTTTTTTGAACTTGCATGTATAAGAGAGATTTCATACAGCATTTGTCTTTCTCTGACTTATTTCACTTACCATAATATCCTTGAGGTACATCCATGTTGCCAAAAATCGCAAGATTTCATTCTTTTTTATGCTTGAATAATATTCCATTGTATATATATACAAATACATATACTTAAACATATATACACTACAACTTCTTTATGCATGCATCCATCGATGGACACTTAGGTTGTTTCCATATCTTGGCTATTGTAATACTTTAGTTAACACGGGAGTGCGTATATCTTTTTGAATTAGTGTTTTCCTTTTCTTTGGACCAATACCCAAAAGTAGAATTGCTGGATCATATGGTATTTCTATTTTTAATTTTTTAAAAGATATTTATTTATTTATTTGTTTGTTTGTTTATTTAGAGAGGCAGAGAGGGAAAGAAGAATCCCAAGCAGGCCCCATGCTCAGCGCCGAGAGCGCAAGATCATGACCCAAACAGAAATCAAGAGTCAGATGCTCAACCGACTGAGCCACCCAAGTGCCCAATACAGTATTTCTGTTTTTCATTGTTTAAGGAACATCCGTACTGTTTTCCATTGTGGCTGAACGAATTTACATACCCACGAACACTGAACTAAGTTTCCTTTTTCTCTTTGTCCTCACCAACACTTGTTATCGCTTGTCTTTTTGATGATGGCCATTCTAATAGGTATGAAGTGATCTCTCATTGTGGTTTTGATTTGCATTTTCCTGATGACTAGTGATGTTAAACATCTTTTCATGTACCAGTTGGCCATCTGAATGTCTTTTTTGGAGAAATGTCTGTTCGATGGTCTACCCGTATTTTAATTGGGTTGTTTGGTTGTTTTTGTTTTTGTTTTTTTCTGATGTGTATGAGTTCTTCATATATTTTGGATATTAGCCCCTTATCAGATATATGATTTGCAAGTATTTTCTCCCATTCAGTAGGTTACCTTTTCATTTTGTTGATGATACCCTTTGTTGTATAGCAGCTGGGTGTTTTGTTTGTTTGTTTTCTTTTTTGTTTTTTGTTTTTGTATGATAGTCCCACTTCCTTATTTTTGCTTCTGTTGCTTTGGCTTTTGGTGTCAGATTAAAAAAAAATTATCACCAAGACCAGTGTCAAAGAGTTTATTGCCTATGTTTTCTTCTAGTTTTATGGCTTTAGGTCTCATCCAAGTCCTTAATCCATCTGAGTTAATTTTTGTGTATGGTGTAAGATAATGGCTGAGTTTCTTCTTTTGCATGTGGCTGTCCAGTTTTTCCAACACCATTTATTAAAGAAACTGTCCTTGACCCATTGTATGTCCTTGGATCTTTTGTCACAAATTAATTGACCATATACATGTGAGTTTATTTTGAGGCTCTCTATTCTGTTCCATTGATCTGTCTGTTTTTATGCCAGGCCTATACTGTTTTAATTACTGTAGCTTTGTAATATGGTTTGAAATCAGGGATCATGATGCCTCCACCTCCAGCTTTGTTCTTTTTTCCCAAGATTGCTTTGGCTATTTTGCTTTTGAGGGTGTGTGTGTGTGAGTGTGTGTGTGTGTGTGTGTAAATCACCTCTCTAAAGAGGGTGATTTTTAATGTGTTTATATCTTAGTAAAAAATAAATAAATAAAAAGATAATTAACTTAAGACAAAAATTGATAACCATATTGTGAAAGATTTTTATCATATGTTGTTGTAAAAGATGAATAGAGAGAGAGTGAGAGAGAGAGGTATGAGTCAGGGAGAGGGACAGAAAGAATGAGAGAGAATCTCAAGCAGAATCCATACTCAGTTTGGAGCCTGACATGGGGTTCAGTCCCACAACCATAGGATCATGACCTGAGCCAAAATTAAGTGTTGGATGCTCAACCTTCTGAGCCACCCAGGAACCCCAAGAGAATGAAAGTATATTTTGTAAGCCTATGATAGTATATAAAAAGGAGATATGATATTAGTTGCATGTAGAATTAATAATTTTGAAATGTGTATGATAAAAACTTGCAGCAACTTCTGAAAAAATAAAGAGGAGGAAATTATAAGCCAATTATAGAAGTGAAATTAAGTATTAAAAATGCATATTTAATCCTAAAACCAGTAGAACAATGGGAATGAAGAATGGAAAACAAATAGAAGCTGTACTTAAAAATTATACCAATAATTACATTAACTCTAAATTGACTAATATTTAAATTAATACTATATTAGTAAATTAAATATTAATTATTTAGTATAACATATAAATATTAATATTAATTTTTATAATATTTTAATTTAAAATCCATCATATTACAATGAATATAAAACACAAGATCCAGTTATACCTACATCAAAAGACTCATGCTAGGGACACCTGTGTGGCTCAGTCAGTTAAGCCTCTGACTTCAGCTCAGGTCATGAGCTAATGGTTTATGAGTTCGAGCTCTGCATCAGAATCTCTGCTGTCAGTGCGGAGCCCACTTTGGATCATCTGTCCCCCTGTCTCTCTACCCCTCCCCCGCTCACACTCTCTCAAAAATAAATAAACTTTTTTTTTTAAAAAGATTCATGCTAAATACAAAGATGTGGATTAATTTTAACAAATAGAAAATTGTATACTATGCAAAGACTAATCATAAGCAATCGAGTTCATTCCTATTGCAAAATTAGACAAAGTACGCTTTAGAGCAGGGCATATGACAAAAACGAGGATGTTATATAAGAATGAAAAAGAGGGGAGCCTCAGTCAGTTAAGCATCCAACTTAGCTTAAGTCATGATCTCATGGTTCTTGGGTTTACACCCCACATCGGGCTCTGTGTTGACAGCTCAGAGCCTGGAGCCTGCTTCAAATTCTGGGTCTCCCCTCTCTGCCCCTCCTCTGCTCACACTTTGTCTCTCTATCTCAAAAATAAATATTAAAAAAAGAAAGAAAAAGGTAATTCATCAACAAGACATAGTGATTCTACTTATGTCTACAAAAACAATAGAAATAGATGAACGAAAACAAAACTGAAAGAGAAAAGATAGATAAATCTACAATCACAATTTTGGTTGGAGAAGTTAACATCTTTTTCTCAATAATTGATAGAATAAATGATCAGAAAATCACTAATTATATAATATACTTAAAACATCAATTAAACTGGCTTAGTTGGCAATTCTAGATAATTTCACATAAAAACAGCAGAATAATAAATTTTCCCATGATCGCAGGTATGAAAATCTTCAACATAATATTAGAAAATCAAATCCAACAATGTATAAAAAGAATTTCACACCATAACCAGATAAAATTTATTCCAGTTATACAAGGCTGGTTCAACATTCAGAGTCGATAAGTGTAATCCAACTCATCAACTGGCCAAATTAGAAAAACCATACTATCATATCAATTAGTGGAGAAAAAGCAGTTAACAAAACCCAACACCTATTCATAATAAAACTATCAACAATCCAGGAAAAGGAAGAAACTCTCTAATTGACAAGGAACAACAGTAAAACTAGAGCTTGCCTTATGCTTAATGTTAAGAAAGTGTAAGCTTTCTCTTGAATATTGAGTGGGGATGAAAAGGGATATCTTCTCTCACCATTCTTATGTAATATAATATTGGAAGCCCTAGCCACTGGAAAAGGAGAAGAAAATGAAATAAATGACATATATATTGGAAGAAAGAAATACAGCTATCTTTATTTGCAAATTACACAATTGTCTGTGTAGAAAATCTCAAAGAACGAACACAAAAACCTGAAACTTAAAAATGAATACATCAGAATAGCAGCGTACATAGTCATTGTACAAAATAAATTGCTTTCCTATGTACTCTCAGTGTCCAAACTGCAACAAAAAAGAGAAATACTTAGAAATAAATATAACATAATATGTATAGGATCCATAAGGAGAAAACTACAAATCTCTTGATGAAAGAAATCAAAATAGCTCCAAATAAATGGAGAGAACATTCTGCGTTGATGGACTGGAAGTTTTAATACTGTGAAGATGTCAATTATTCCCAACTAGATGTATAAATGAGTTGTACTACCCATCTAAATATCACAAAATATTTTATAGATAGTGACAAGTTGTTCCAAACATTTATATAGAAAGGTAAGAGACCCAGAATAGTCAGTACAATACTGAATTAGAAGGAAAAAGTTGGAGGACTCACGCTAAATAGTATAAGACTTTGTATAAAGCTACAGTAACTAAGACAGTTTGTTATTGGCAAAATTGTAGACACATGGATTACTGGAACAGAATAGGGAGCCCAGAAATATAGCTACACAAACGTAGTAAACTGATCTATGACAATGGCTGAAGGCCATTTAATGGAGGAAAGATAATCTTTTCAACAAAAGGCACCGGGAAAATTGGACTTCCACGTGCAAATAAATGAACCTAGACACAGAATTTTCATAATAATTGATTCAAAATTTATGCTAGATCTTGATGTAAAATTCAGAACTTCTAGATGTAAAATGTAAAACTTCTGGAAGAAAGCACTGGGGAAAAGTTATTTGACCTAGGGTTTGGTGCTGAGTTTGTAGATAAAATACCAAAGGCATGATCCATAAAATAAAAGAAGCATTTGGTTAGTTGAATAATATTAAAACTGTCATCTTCTGCTTTGTGAAAGATACATCGAAGTAGATGCCATAGACTTTGAAGAAGTATTTGCAACAGGTATCTAATAATGAATTATCACTGAAAATATACAAAGAACTCTTAACAACAGATGTTAGTGAGGATGTGGAAAACAAGGAACCTTTGTGCACCGATGGTGGGAATGCACACTGGTGCAGCCACTGTGGAGAAAAGCATGGAGGCTCCTCAAGAAATTAAAAACAGGGGGCACCTGGGTGGCTCAGTTGGTTAAGCATCCAACTTTGGCTCAGGTCCTGATCTCGCAGTTTGTGAGTTTGAGCCCCACATCGGGCTCTGTGCTGACAGCTCAGAGCCTGGAGCCTACTTCACATTCTGTGTCTCCCTCTCTTTCTCTCTCTCTCTGCCCCTCCCCTTCTCATGCTTTGTCTCTATCTCTCAAAAATAACTAAACATCAATAAAATTTTTAAAGAAATTAAAAATGGAACTATTATGATCCAGGAATTTTATTACTGAGTATTTACCCACAAAATACAAAAACACTAATTCAGGGGGATACATGCATCCCTATGTTTACTGCAGCATTATTTACAATAGCCAAATTATGGGAGCCGCTCAAGCATCCATCGAGATGAATGGATAAAAAAGGTGTGGTGTATATTCACAGTGGAATATTATTCAGCCGTAAAAGAAGAATGAAACCTTTCCACTTGCAACAACATGGATGAAGCTAGAGAGTAAAATGCCAATAGAAATATGTCAGTAAGAGAAAGACAAATAGCATATGATTTCACTCATGTGGAATTTAAGAAACAAAACAAATGAGCTAAAGAGAGAGATAGACAGACACCCAGACACAGACACAAACCAAGAGACAGACTGTTAAGTAGAGACAACAAGCTGATGGTTGCCAGAGGGGATGTGGCAGTGTGGGGGGAGATGGGTAAATTACATCAAGGGGATTAAAGAGTACACTTATGGGGTGCCTGGGTGGCTCAGTCAGTTAAGCGTCCGACTTCAGCTCAGGTCATGATCTCATGGTTTGTGGGTTTGAGCCCTGCATCGGGCTCTGTGCTCACAGCTAGCTCAGAGCCTGGAGCCTGCTTCAGATTCTGTACCTCCCTCTCTTTCTGACCCTCCCCTGCTCACACTGCCTATTTCTCTCTCTCTCTCAGAAATAAATAAAACATTTAAAATTTAAAAAAAAAAATAGAGTACACTTATGATGAGCACTGAGTAATGTCTAGAATTGTTGGATCACTATATTGTACATTTGAAGCTGTGGAATTAGAATTTAAAAATTTTTAAAGAATATATACAAATAAGGTTTTAAATGCAGCAATAAGAAACAACCCAATTTAAAAACGCCTGAAAGATCTGCACCCACACCTCACCAAAGGAGCTATAGTGATGGCAAATAAGCATATGAAAAGAAGCACACAGTTGTCATTTGTGAATTGCAAATTAAATCAACAGAGCAATACAGCTAGGTACTTAAAAGAATAGTTAAAATCCAAAAACAAAAAAGCCTGACAGTACTAATTGCTTGCAAGAATGTGGAACAATGAACTCTCATTAATTGCTCCTGGGAATGCAAAATGGTAGAGCCACTTTGGAAGATAGTTTGGCAGTTTTTACAAAGTTAAAAGGACAAAACCAATGTGATTATCTTCACTCGATGCATAAAATGCATCTGACAATATCTAATACCCATTATTGATTAAAAGCTTTTGTGAAACCAGAAATAGGAAATTTCTCTTACTTGAAAAATGGTTTCTATGAAAATCGTGTAGCCGTCATTACAGTTAATAGTGAAAGATTGAATGATTCCCCCCAAGATCAAAAACAAGGCAATAATGCTCACTTTTGTACCAACATTGTGCTGTTCCTGCTAATGCAATGAGGTGGGGGTGGGGTGGGGAGGATGTATCCAGACAAAAAAAGATAGAAATAAAATTGTCTTTATGCACAGATGACAAAAATACAGTATCTAGAAAAATCTTAAGAAATCCCCCACAAAACTTCCAGAATTAGTAAACTAGTTTAGCTATGTCTAGTTACATGGTAGTAAACAAAAGTCAATTGTTCTTCTATACATTAGCATTGAATAGCTAAAAATAAAATTTAAAAGATTTCATTCACAATAACATCTAAAAATAATATATTTAGGAATAAATTTAACAAAAGATATACGATATTGACTGAAAAGTAAAAAACATGCTGCAATAAAGAGATGTATATGAAAGGAGACATTCCATGTTCATGAGTTAGAGAATCCAATAGTGTAAAGATGATATTCTTCTCCATCATGATCTTTAGGTTAATTGCAACCACTCAAAATCCCATGGGAAATTTTTATGGACATTGAGAGGCTACTTCTAAAACTTACTTGGAAATGCAAGTGACAGAGGATAGCTAAAGCAATTTTGAAAAAGAAAACAAAGTTGAAGGACTTACTCCACTAGATTTCAAAGCATACTATAAAGCTACAGTGCTCAAGACAGTGAAGTATTGATTGAAGTATGGATATGAAGAACTGAGAGTTCAGAAGTAAATACTTAAATTCATGATCAGTTGATTTTGGCAAAAGCACCAAGGCAATTAAGTGGAAGAAATGATAGTTTTTTCAGCAAATGGTGCTAGGACAATTGGGTATCTATTTGTTTAAAAAAATTATAAATTGGATTTCATCAAAATTAAAAACCTCTTCAAAAGACACCATTTACGAAAATTTTAAAAATCCACAAACTAGGAGTAAGTAGTTGCAAATCATGTATATGATGCAAATCATGTATATTCTAAAGAACTCCTATCCAGACTATACAAAGAGCTCTTACAACTCAATAAGAAGACAACCCAATAATAAAGGAGTAAAAGATTTAGTTAAACTTTCACCAAAGAAACTATATAAATATATACATAAAGATATGCTTAACAAAGGTGCTGAATTCATTTGGCAAATTGAAATCAAAGCCACAATAAGATACCACCTTATATCATGAATGGCTAAAAGTTAAAAAGATGGACAATAACTATTTATGACATTTTGGAGAAATTGGAACTTTCATATATTGCTGTTAGGAATGTAAGTTGTATACCCAGTTTGTAAAATGGTTAAATTTCTTAAAAATTAAAACATCAACTTCTGTAATACTCAGGAAAACAACATCTATCCATTCAAAAACTTGTAAATAAACATTCACAGCAGCGTTGTTCATAATAAGAAGTAGGAGCAACCAAAATGTCCATGAACTGGTGAAGGCATTAAAAAAAGCAGTAAATCCATATAATAGAACTCTATGGTTCAATTCTAAGGAATAAACTACGGATGCATTCTAGAGCATCGTTGAGTCTCAGAAACATTCGTGCTGTGTGAAAGAAGCCAGACCCAAAGATGACATATTAGGACTCCATTTTCATGAAATTATAGAAAAAGCAAATCTATAGAAACAGAAAACGTGTTTTCTTGTGACTAGAGTGTGAATAAAGATTGACTATTTGGGGGGATGCTTTCGTCTGAATGTACCCCCAAAATTCGTATGTTGGAATCCCCTCCTAACCAACAAAGATGATGGAATTGGGAGTTGGGGCCTTTGGGAGGTGATTAAGTCGTGAGGGATGCCCTCCTGAGTGGGACTGCTGCCCTACAGAAGGTGATTTAGGGAGGCCTGTGGCTTCCTCACCGTGTGAGGACACAGCGAGGAGGCTGTGAACCAGAAGAGGGCCTGTAGTGGAGCACAACCAGGCTGACGCCATGGTCCTGGGCTTCTAGCTTCCAGGACTGTGAGAAAGAAATTTCTGGTTTTCTGAGCTATCCAGGCAGTGGCATTTTGTTACAGCAGCCCAAACTGACTATACCGGGGTGATACGGATGTCGTAAAACTCGATTTTGGTGATCATTGCACAGCTGTATAAATTTACCAAAAATCATTGAATTTAAACTTACAATAGATAAATTTATGGTGTATAAATTATGTTTTATTGAAGCTATGGAAACATGACTCTAATAGTCAAACAGTGAATCTGTTTGCTACTATTAGTCTACGTGAGCAAAAGTGGCATTGTATATATTACTGTCATTGATACTGGCCAGATTTTCTATTTTATTGTTTTAATCTTTTAATGTTTATTTATTTTTAGAGAGAGAGAGAGAATCCCAAGCAGGCTTCATGCTTTCACTATAGAGCCCAAGGGGGGACTTGATCTCATGAACCATGAAATAACCAACTGAACCAACCAGGCACCCCCAGATATTCTATTTTATTTTTATTTTTAATATAATTTATTGTCAAATTGGTTTCCATACAACTCCCAGTGCTCATCCCAACAAGTGCCCTCCTCAATGCCCATCACCCATTTTCCCCTCTCCCACACTCCCCATCAACCCTCAGTTTATTCTTAGTATTTAAGAGTCTCTTCTGCTTTGCCTCCCTCCTTCTCTGTTTGTAACTCTTTTTCCCCTCCCCTTCCCCCATGGTCTTCTGTTAAGTCTCTCAAGATCCACATATGAGTGAAAACATGATATCTGTCTTTCTCTGACTGACTTCTTTCACTCAACATAACACCCTCCAGGTCCCTAGATATTGTATTTTAAAAAAATGTTTTGTCAGTGAAGTGTCAGACTCTTGATTTCAGCTCAGGGCATGATCTCACAGTTAGTGAGATCGAGCCCTGCATTAGGCTCTGCACTGACAGTGTGGAGCCTGCTTAGGATTCCCCCCCCCCGCCCCGCTCTGCTCCTCCCACATGTTCGTTCTCTCTCTCTCAAAATAAATAAACATTAAAAAATGTTTTGCTAATTTTTACATACATGTCAATGACCAGAAAGCTCTATGAGAACTTTCATGACATGGATTGTGCTTGTTAGGGCAGGAGAGCTGAATCATGGTCTCATTCTGTCCTTGAGCAACTGAGGAATGATTACAAAATCTACTTAATCCCTTCAAGTCTCAAACACTTAATGTAATGAAGAATTATAAAAATAGTACATTTGTGTAATGAACAATATTTATAATTGAGAGTATTAAGCCAATGTCAATTTTATTGAGTTAGGAAGCCATGTCTGATTTATAAATCTTTGTGTTTCAGATCATTTTTAGCATAAAACAGCCAGTAGACTTTATTTTATTCATGTTAAGAGGTATTTGCTGAGAGTTTGATGCCAATGGAGTTTATCAGCTTTAATTTGAGACATTTCAGAAACATGATACCATGATACCTTGAACTCTTTGGCTCACTGTCTTAGTCCATTCTGGCCACTGTAACGAGGCACCTAGACTGAATGGCTTCAAACAACAGAAATGTATTTCTCATGGTTCTATTGTTTTTTTATTTTAGAAAGTGTGTGCTCACATGCACATGAGTGGGGGTGGGACAGAGGGACAGAGATGGAGAGAATCCCAAGTAGGCTCTATGCTCGGTGTGGAGCCTGATGTGGAGCCCAATCCCACAACCCTGGAATCACGACCCGAGCCAAAATCAGGAGTCAGACAGCCAATCTACTGAGCCACCCAGGTGCCCCTATTTCTCACAGTTCTGGAGGAAGGAAGTTTAAGACCAGGTGTCAGCATGGTTGGTTTCTGGTGAAGGCCCCCTTCAGGTGGCAAACTGCTGTCTTCTGGTTGTGTCCTCACAAAGTGAAAAGAGAGTAGAGAGCTCTCTTGGGGTCTCTTTGATAAGGACGCTAATCCATCCATGAAAGCTCAACCCTCATGGTCTAATTACCTCCCCAAAGGCCCCACCTCCTAGTACTATCCCATTGGATTCAATATGAGAATTTTTATTCCATTCACTCTGTAACACGGTAGCCACAAGTTAATGTCTGTTACCCCTTATCAAGGCATGTGAAACCTGGTGCAAGCTCATCTCAGCCCCCTGTTAGAATGTGATCACCCGCTACCCCATCCAGGCCACCCTCTCACTGTTCCTTAAGAAGTCTGAGCTCTCTCACAACTGCATTCATAGCATATGTTATGTCCTTGGCCAGCACCACTCAGCTTAGCCCAGCAACAGCAAAAACAACACATCCTTCGTGAGGGCCTCCTCCAACATGGCCGTCCCGTTTTCCTTCTCCCAGTTCACGTGGATATTTATACTTTTCACTCATGTCGCACCTATTACAGTGTATTATGCCTTCTTTCCTGGTAAATTACACATCTCTCAAAGAAAAGAACATACCTGTCCATGATTTGATCCTTAAGTCCCAGCATAGTATGTGACACAGCAACTATTGAGTTGCCAGATGAAAGGATCAGAAATAATTCAGAACGAATCAGAAAATAATTCAGAAATAATTGTAAACTTGGGGGTGCCTGGGTGATTCGGTCAGTTGAGCATCCAGCTTCCACTCAGGTCATGATCTCGCAGTTCACAAGTTCGAGTGCCGCGTCTGTCTCTGTGCTGACAGCTCAGAGCCTGGAGCCTGCTTCAGATTCTGTCTCCCTCTCCCCCTCCCTGACTCACGCTCTGTCTGTCTCTCTCTCAGAAATAAATAAAACATTTTAAAAATAAAAAAGAATTATAAATTTGGTAGTCAAATAATTAGATTCCTTTAAGCAATACTACAATAGTCTAGCAATAAATAGTAGTTGTAGTTAATAAGTACTCAGTGCATTTATCCATTGCATACTAATAGACTGTTTCATGTATAAGAATACTTGAAAAAATATTAGCCAACACTGTTGGGTATTAACAACTTTTAGAGAAATCTGAAAACTAAACAATATGCTTTATAAAATATATCATTATTAAACACAACAACCTAAACATTGAGGAATAAAGTCAAATCTAGAAGCAGTCATTTAACTTTTGTCTGTACCTCAGTGCACTTCAATTGCTATTTTAATAGTATCAGAAAAATGTGTATATGTAAATTCCAAAAACATGTGTTTTGCGTGAAATTTACCCAAGTACGTAGTACACTGCTTAGGACACATATGTATACTACCCAGCATATTCTGGAGCTGCAGGGCTTGAAGTATTATCAAAAGGATCTTTCACCTCCAAATATGAGCAGGGTCCTTTCAAATAGGTAAAATGTTAGAGCCATATGCCTACTGGAGAAACACTATCATAATAAGGTATATTAAAATCATAACAAACCGATGAGATCATGAATTTAAGAAATAATGAATTTTTACATCTTTTTTCATGAGAAAACATTTGCTCTCTACCTCAACCATAGTAACAGATGATTTGGCGCCTCTGCTTGGGAATGTGGTGAGCAGGAAAGAGTGTCACTCCCACTTTACAATTAAAAAGAAAGCTGAAAAAAGCCTTCAGATTCATAATTTTTCACGAACTCGTGAGAGACTTGAGCACCCCAGTGTCCTCAAATCAAAGGAAAAGAGGCGCAGTCTGGCTTCCTTGGAGAAGACGCCAAGTAGTTACGGGACATAGAATCCATGCAGGGCGGTATTCACTGGCAAACCTCATGAAGACCCCCAAACTTGGGGAAGCCTGCATCGTCTTGAAGGCTGTCCCTGCATGTATGTTAGTAAGTGCTCACAGAAAAGATTCCCGAGTCCCTGGAAAGTTCCCATTATGGTGCAGACCAGGAGAAGGGGAACAGCGGCCACCCAGAGAGGAGATGGAAAGACACTCAGACACTGACCCCCATTATCCCTATTGAATAAGATCCTTAACATGTGGGAGGAAAGAAAAGCAACACACTTGTACTCAGGGCGTTGGTGAAAATCCATTGTTGTTGGGGGAAAGGAACGGTTTTTGAAAAATCTATTCTGGGGGAGGGACAGGCATGCGTGCTGGGGTCAGAACTACAGCTGGAGGGGGACGATAAGGAGACTGAGAAGTCCCGAGAGCCGTGGAGCCTGCCAACCCGGCGTACGCAGAGAAGGAGACAACGTTATCGATATCCATTCTCCGGTGCTTTTGCAAAGGCATTAAATCCAAGCTCTTCATGAGAACGCATCAGACAAAAGTACATTGAGAGGCATTCTGTAACATATCTGACTAACGTGCTTCATAATTGTCAATATTGAGGCACCTGGGTGGTTCTGTCGGTTGAGCATCCAACTTCGGCTCAGGTCATGGTCTCACTGTTCACAAGTTCGAGCCCTGCGTCAGGCTCTGTGCTGACAGCTCAGAGCCTGGAGCCTGCTTTGGGTTCTGTGTCTCCCTCTCTCTGCCCTCCTCCCCCACACTCTGTCTCTGTCTCTCTCAAAAATAAATATTTTTAAAAATTTTAATGTCAGTATCTTGAAAGATTAGGAAAGACGGAAGAACTTCCCTGGATTAGAGGAAACTAAGGAGTCAAGGCAACTACGTGGAATGTGCTATCATGAGTTGGATCCTCAAGCAGAAAAAGGACCTTAGTGGAAAAACTGGCAGAACTTGAATACAGTCTATAGTTTGACCATGCTGTACAAATTTCCATGTCTTCGTTTTTATAATTGGATGATGCTTATGAGATGTTGCCATTTGGGGGAGCTGGATGAAAGGTGTACAGGAATTTTCTGTACTGTATTTGGAGTTCTGTCATTTTAAAATAATAGCAACTGCTTGTAATACCTTGCAGTCTCAGCTCTGTATTTCAAGGGTGTTTGTTTTATTTTGCCTTGCATTGCTCTATGTTTTACAGTAGGTGGTTTCTCGGGTTGCCTGTTTTTTCTCCAGTGTTGGAAACAAAAACACTGCTCTACACTTAGGTGTCCCTTAAAAACATCCTGACAGAATGCCCAGGCTACCAGTGATTTACTTGATGACAAATCCCCTAACTTTAAACAATGGTTTTAAACAGTGCAGAGCTCAATGTGGGGCTTGATCCTACAAACCTGAACCGAAATCAACAGTCAGATGCTTAAGTGACTGAGCCACTTAAGTGACAGGCGCCCCCAATCCACTGACTTTTAAATCCCTTATTACTATCACTTAATATCACTTGCTACATTACCATCCTTCCTCAAACATTCTTTTTCTTTAGGCTCTATGCCACCACACTCTCCTGATTTTCTTCACACTTCCCGCTAGTCATGCATGACTGGGATTCTCTGCAGATACCCGTTCCTTCCTTGTACCCATCCCCCAAACTTTGAAGTCTTCTTTTTGTTCATCTGCAACATCTAATAAACCACCGGCCCCTGTTGACTTTATTTCTCAAACACTTTGTGTATCTGTTCATTTATCTCCATCACCACTGACGCCATCTTTGCCCAGGAAAACATCATCGCCATTACTGCAACAGTCTCCTAGGTGGTGTCTCCGGGCCTGGCCCCTTCTCCTCGAGTCATTGTTTAGCCACAGACCTGCTCGTGATAAACACCTGCTTGAAATCAGTCTGTAGTTTCCCCATTGCCCTCAACTTGGTTTTCAAGACCCTTTCTAATCTTTCCCCTTCTTATTCCTCTCGTCCCATTTGCTTCCCCCTTAGGAGTGTGTGTGTGTGTGTGTGTGTGTGTGTGTGTGTGTGTGTGTATAGTCCTATCCAGAAGAGCATCATCTTTTCTGCATCTGGACCTTTGCTGCAACTAATCACCTGCGTCCTTGGAACTCTGTTCCTTGCTCTTCCTTTTTCTTACCGGGTTCACTCTTATTCCTCATTTGCACCTCACCTTTGATATTATGTCCTCTTCCGGCTACCGCCGACTCCCAGAACTGGGTTAAATGCCCCATTAGCTAAACTTCCATAGTCACCATTACCTGCCCCCCCACTGAAGTCCTTATTGCACCTCTTCTAATTGCTTGTTTGCATCTCTCAGTAAAGCTGTCACTTCCTGAAGAGCCGCGGCCTTGTCGTGTTTGCTGCGTTAGCCTCAGAACAGCACGCGGTGCTACTGTTGAGTGAATAAATGACGCCAGGAGAGAGAGACCGCGTCATCCTCGAGTGACCCCGCCAATGGGTCATGCCCATCAGGTAGCCCCTCGTGGTTTATGGACTAACTTCTCTTAATATTCTGCGTGTGTCTTTCCTCCTCTGCCATGTTGCCATTTTAACACTTTCACCATTTCTGGAGAGTCAGTCAATGGACACCAAGTCTGTGACGTTTATGGGACCTCGGCCTAAAGCACCGTCCCCGTGGACAATGGCTGGTGCATATCCGCCCTCCTCCCTTCCATGTTGCCTCCCCTCGGCTAGTATCATTCCGTGCATTGAAATAGTTGCTGTTGTTGGTCTCAAGCACGTCGCAAGTAGTATGAGAGTGTGGAGACATAGGAGACCGTCTCTGCTGGAAGCCTATCATCTTCTTGTTTGTCCTTTAGGGAGCACTATCCGTGGCCGTATGCCCTTGGCCCTCACCTCCCCCTGTTAGATGAACATGCTGTGCTGCACTCAGTAAATTACTGATTCTTTCAGTCTCTCAATCTGGGGACAGTCTTCACGATGTGGGCACACAGAGACTTGTGCCAAGAAGATGATGTCATGGGCTTGGACGTATCCATTTTTTTAATTCAAGTCCTTTCTCTCTTCAGCCTGGGAATCCAAGTCACTTAGTTCTTGGCCCTATTTGATTGTTGATTTCTTTAATGCTATGTATCATCTTACCAAGCAGGCTGTAAAGTTTTCAAGGACAACGAACACATCTTACGCTTTTCACATAATGATACTTGACAAATTTCTGAAGGTAAAGATCATGTATTACGTATCCTATTGGTCTATGTAATGATAACAAATACAAATGTTACCCTTTACTAAATCCCTGCTGTATTCTAAGTACAGGATGCATGGCTTCATGCATCCATATTTTACAGAGGAGGAAACTGAAGCCTAGTTCAGTTACTTGCTCGAGGTCACGTAGCTTCACCCAGGATTGGACCTAGTCTGATTTCAAACCTCTGCTTCTTGTACTGCCCGGTGATTTAAAACATATTTTTTCCTCATGGACCCTTTGTACAACAAAGTATTATCCAAACCCAGTTTATAAAGACAAAATCAGAACAGCTCTGTTGAAGCAAGGAGTCAGACCTACGCTTTTTTAATATTTTTAATTTACTTTAATTAATTTCTTAAGTTTATTTTGACAGAGAGAGCATGCGTGTGTGTAAAAGTAGGGGGAGGGGCAGCGAGAAGGGGGGGGAGAGAGAGAGAGAGAGAGAACAAGTGGGGGAGGGGTGATGAGAGAGAGAGAATGAGAGAGGATGAATCCCAAGCAGGCTCCATGTTCACCCGAGTTGAGCTGCTCTTCCCACGACCATAAGATCATGACCTGAGCCAATATCAAGAGTTAAATGCTTATCCGACTGAGCCACCCAGGCACCCCCAGACCTACTCTTAATTGCCCTTTTCCTCACTTCCCACAGTGACCTGTGTGACATAGGCACGGATTTATCAGAGCTCCAGAGTGTGAAGTTGAAAAAGTCCTCACTATTTCTTGTGACCTCTTCACCCTGAGCTTCTCTTATTCAGATGGGGGAGAGATTGTACTGAAATTGAGCAATCACATCGGATTCTTGTCACATTCTCCTTATGAAGAGAGCATGTTGTATGAAAGAGTTTCTATGCAACCACTTCAGCCCAAGTGCTGTGGGTAGCTCATAATAATCTGAGTAGCAATGCAGATTTTGTTTCCATCAGCGGGGGTTTTGAGCAAAAACCATATTTGCATTTCTCAGTAATGAGGAATACCTGGAGAAACAACTGAAAGATGGTAATTTCCTGCAAAGGAAATTGAGATGATTGCAGAATGTAGTACTGCATGAGGAAGAGCCTATATATGAAGACAAGCTGGTTTACGAAAGAAAACCATCAAGTAGACTTCTCCCGTGTTCAGCCTTTAGGAACAGAATGTATTTGATGAGGTGTGTCTGACACTGGATCTTCTGGGGTAGGTGTAAGTCACTTTCAGGTTGCTCTGAAACAGAGATAGAAGCCAGGAGCCAGATGTCAAAGCTGTGGGTAGGGATCCTGGACTCACAACAGAGCATGGAACAGTAAATTAAATATGGCTGGTACAGAGTCTGTACTTGTCCTGAACAGGCGGTAAGGAAGATACACTGTGGTCTTAAGGGGCCAATATTAAGCCTAGTTTCTAATATTATTTATCTTATAGTTGTCTTGAATGACACCTTAAGTCAGATGGTATTGTTTATGCACAAATGTACATAAAAAGATCACTTCCTGTGACCCACCAGTGCGTCTTCAGAAGATTCTCTGCACTCCTGGTTTCTCTTCAAGATGAACAAATGGCTGCGGAAAACCACTCTTCAGGACTTGGGTAAAAAAGAATTCTGAGACCATAGTAACTAAAACGAACAGAAGTTGCGAAAGTTACATCAAAGAAGAATGTTACTTCCAAGCCTTTTGAGTTTGGAGACCCTCACGCCGTAGGATTACAAACACGTCTCTCAGCACCCTGACCCACATTCTTCTCTTTACAAATGAGAGTGTTTTGAGAACGAGTCACGAGGATAATCACAAATAATGACTCTTAAAGCCTTCCCATGGGGCTATTATACTGCACCTTTCAGTCTCATTCTGTAGATGACAAGTCGTGTGGTTAAGCCCCAAACCAGGGGGATGGAGGACTAGATTCTGCTTGTAGGGAAGGCACGATGAAGGCTTGAAGGGAATACTTGTGCACGGTTTCTACCACGCCACTCGCAAGCTAACCATTGTTAAAATGTTTGTGTCTAGCTTTCATACTCTGCATATTTGACCTGAATTTTGATGGACGGAGATTAGCAATGCTTTAAAACTCTTGACTTTTTGTTCACAAGTATATAACTTCTCTACCAAAGGCTTTATATTCCTTAACCAAAATATCCATATATCGCAACTTTCTTTTCTAATTATTATATATTCACATCATGCCCAGACCAGGTCCTACACTTTTAGCAGTAACATATATCTTTTCTCTTTAAATTTACTTAGAAGCCATATTTAAATTAGAACTCAGGAACATTCTACGTGGGAGACAAGTTCAAGTTCATACCTAACTATTTTTACCATTCTATTTCTTTAATTGTAATTCTTTTGACTATTTAGGAAAAAAATCACATATCTACCTAATTATTCCTACATCAGCCCGCGAACACACTGCAGATCTTACAGCAAGACAAGCAGCAGAGAAATTTATTCTGATTAACAATGCCATAGTTGAATGTATTTCTGGCATTCTAATAATAATGAGTCCATGTAAGAGACTAATTTGAAATATTCCCTCAGTGTTTAATGTAAACCAGTACACTCTGAAAGAATGCACTCTTGATATAAATACTAAATGTGGAAGGGTGAGCCTCCTGATGGAAATTAATGACTTACTTGCTAATCTCTTCTTGAAAACACTTTTAAAAATGTCAATCATTGTCATCATTTTTCTTATTTGTAAAGACCATACTGGATGCCAGACAAGATTCATACTACGTAAATAGGCCCTGAAAGTACTTCAAGGCAAATACCAGCACATCTTTTAAAAAGTCCCATGGGGGGCACCTGGGTGGCTCAGTCAGTTAAGCGTCCAACTTCAGCTCAGGTCATCATCTTGCAGTTCGTGAGTTCAAGCCCCATGTCGGGCTCTGTGCTGACAGCTTGGAGCCTGGAGGCTGCTTTGGATTCTGTGCCTCCCTCTCTGCTCCTCCCCCACTGGTTCTCTCTCTCTGTCTCTCTCTCTGTCTCTCTCTCTCTCTCTGTCTCTCTCTCTCTCTCTCAAAAATAAGGAAACATTAAAAAAAATTTTAAGTCCTATATAGTAAGTTCTTTTATAGATACTAACAGATATCCCAAGGGGCAGACTGTGGGTAATAGCGGTATTGACCATCCCATCCCTCGTGAGATATGGGGACCTATTGTCCAGAATATGCCTTTACAAAATGTAACCTCAAATTGGACTTCTGCTAACTGGCTCTGTGACCTTGGGCGTGTCTCTGTCTTCCTGGAACTCCATTTCCTCATCTTGCCCATGACCAGAGAACACCTCTGCCATTTGACCAGCCATATAAAACGTTCTTTCCAACCTTGTATCTTTTCTGCGCAATGAAAATAATGCTAGTATCTCCATGACGAAGCTGTTGGGAGGGTTATAATAAACAGGGCAACATATACAAAAGCACTTTTTAAGCTATAAACTACTATGTAAGGGCTCAAAGGAACATCTATCCAGCTTACCTTAAAAGGTTGTGAGAAAACTGAGTTAATTTATATTAACAAATGAAGAAATAAATGGGTAATAATAATAACTTCTCTTACCCCTCTCATCCTGATTTGTGGCTTTATTATGGTGCTTGCTATAGCATGTTCTGCAATGCAGGTACTTACGTTCTTGTCTGGCCCACTAGTTCTGGGTACTTAAAGGGCTTAAACCATTTTTTATTTATCTCTTTTGTTTCCTGTTACGCCTATGGGCACGTGGTGGATGGGCAGTAGGTTGAATCATGCTGTTCCAGACACTGTTCTAAGCATTTTATATATGCTAATTCATTTAGTCCTCCAATGCTCAAGTAAGGATCAGAAAAGCTTAAATGATTTTGGTGACAGTGAGGATGGAATTTAATGATGAGTTGGAGAGTATGAGTAAGCAGACCTTCACAGTTCTTTTTTAAACGTGCTATCAAAATCAAGGCTGTAGTTGGGCTAATGACTTTATCCATGAGATATTTGCAGATTTATCATCTTTGTGAATATTACCTAGTGTTCTCCATGATATGCTTCACCTTATTGAACAAAATACAGAACACAAATTCCCAAGTCCTCTGACTTCTACCTCAGTGCTTCTCAGCCTCCAGAGAAAACGCTGTGGTAGGACAAGATACATTCCAGTTCTGGTTCCCTGTCTTAACTGTGGACATATTACTTCCTTGTGGTTTCTTCTCTAGGTATCCTAAATGGTGGGAAATTATAATGGCTTTTTCTTCCCGGGGCAAAACACAAGTAATCCTTAGCCGTATTAGCAACTTCCTTGGACCAAAGCTACTGTATAAAGTGTGACTATTTTAGGGTGCGCATATCAGCAGATATCCTCGTTTCTCTTTGCCCTTAGTAGAAAGAAATGCATTTTTAGATTGCAAGTGCAAATCTGAACATTACAGGATAATCAGACAGAAAGAAATAACAAGCAAATCAGCACGCACTCAAGAGTTTCATTAGCTACTTACTATCCATTTTCAAAATTGCCAGTAGGACAGTAGATCTCATGGATTCTGTGAAGGTAAGGTGGGCCTTTCGGTCCCAAATCTTTACGATTAAGGATAAGCTTTTACTGTAAACACAAAAGGGAAATTGATTATACTGTAATCCCTGAATTGGCACCAAGACAAAGGGTAACTCCGTTTGCTTCCCTTCCTGTTTCCATGGAACTCCTGGATACCTTGGAGAAAGAGCCATTGCAACAATAGCTGGCATAAAAATACACAGGCTAGCCTCAGGATGTCCTAGTCGTTGAAACTCCTAGAATAGTCGTCTTTTCATTCTACTATGCTTCCGGGATTGGCAGAATTCCAGGGCTCCAATCCAGTCCTCGTCTATCTATTCTGTTTTGGTTTGCTTCAGCTGACTGTATATTGGACCCAAATGATTGGTTGGCGACTTGGAAACATTCAAACCAGCTCGTTACCCGACATTAGCTAGACCACCAAAGATTCCTGGCCATCTCACTGATGTCGGTCCATTGGTTAGTGAGTTTTGCTGATGTTTCCTTGAGTAGTATCTGAATAGAAAAGGCTGCCTGAGAAGCTCATGGTAGCATCGCTACAGTGGCAGCCTGCTAATGGGGTAACTATCCTAAAAAGAGGGCAAAGGATATGAGGAATTGCTGATGTTTTTCAGTCGTGTTTGAACAGAACGGGTGTTAAATATTTTTTCACTCATAATAGACCAACTTCATGTTACTACCTCTATTTGTATTCCCTATGCATTATTTATAAGGCAGTGGATAACTTCTGATTTGCCTTACAAAATATAAAATCCATTTGAATAAATTCAAATTCTGAAAAAATCTTGGAAGAGAAGTTACACTCTGGATGTACCAAGTGTGACTTGAAAATAAGGTGATTGATTTTATAATGTGAAGATTTGAAGTCATCCATCCAAATAAGTGTCATCCCCTTCTAAGTAGTACACATGGGAGAACAGAAACTTCCTTCAGTGATGAAGCTACTGCTCAAATAATTCATGAAGCTTCCTTCTTGGAATGATCTCCGAGCTTGTTCATTTACCCACAAAACATTAATTTAGCATCTTCCACGCACCAGTCACCATTTTTGTATTGCTTGCGTCATGTGTGGGTGGATAAGAATTTTTTAACTAAAAGCTGAAAAGTAAAGTGAAATTACACTAATACATGGAAGATTGACAAACTTTTTTTTAACAAACTGTAATAATTACTTAGGCAAGTTTCTCAAGAGGCTTTCAGAAAATTCCAAGTGATGAAGTCCAAACATGTTCTGAGCACACTGGCAGTAATATTGGAATAAGGCTTATTTTGAAGCAACACCTTCATTGGACAGCTAAGGCTTACCACGTATTAAAATTAGTAGTTTGGGTTCACGTAGAAAGAATGTGTAAATTCTTTTTTTAATTAAACATTTTTTAAATATTTATTTTTCAGAGAGAGAAAGTGGGAGTGGGGAGGGGCAGAATCCGAAGCAGGCTCCAGGCTCTGAGCTGTCAGAATAGAGCCCAATGCAGGACTCGAACTCAGGAGCCGTGAGATCATGACCTGAGCCCAAGTCGGACGCTTAACCGACGGAGCCACCCAGGCGCCCCAGAATGTGTAAATTCTTATATGTATGTAATTAAGGGTGAGATTACTTTATTTTCTGGTTATATTTTACAGCATGCCTTTGTTTCATAGCATTAAATCGGTGTCTATCATTTGTGTCACCTATTAATGATATTAACGTAAACCAAATTCTGGAGATTTTCATCACACTTAGGAGTACAGGGTGCAGTCATTCGTTGGACCCCTCGCCTAGAAAGCTCTTGCAAAAGATGTCCCTGTCAAAGTATACTATGACCTTTGCACACGAAACCAGTGTGAGAAGCCAAGCTTCAGAGTTACGCCTTTAATTCCACAAATTTAGAATTGCTGCTTCATTCTGGGATGATATAATATTCTTAACTGGAGCATCTTGTTTTACTGCTGGTATCGACTGCTAACTTATGACTGGGTTGTTTTTGTTGGGTACTTCTCACCCAGCATAGTTGTTAATCGTCTTTGAAACTTTAAATTATGTTAACATTATTTTCTTCCATGAGCAGCTGAAAGATGTAATTTTGTTGTCTTTGATTATATTTTCCTTTTCTGCATATCAAATCATTTCTCAATATGTCAACATTGAAACGATTAATACTGTTTGTTGAAACATCAGGACTATTAATAGTCTTATTAAAATGAGGTGGGCTATAAATACTCTCAGCACTGATCAGTGCCGCATATCATTACGGAAAGAAATGCAGCTGACTGAAGAAATGATGCATATTCTTTTCAAACATGGAGTGTCGCAGAATGACTGAGGTTGATTTCACTCGCAGCCAAAGCTGTGCATTTCTAATGGCAATAATAAATATATTCTTCAGAACACAAAAGTTCCAACAGAGTGTGGAACACAGATGTTCTGTGAGTAAATAACGGGCGCCCTGTATTTCCTGTTCTCGTCAAGTAGAGTAATTTGGCAACAAAGCCCTGTGAACTTCCTAGCGTAATCCAGTCTGTCAGAAACAGAGGAAGGACGAAAATCCATGTGAAAATGCTAACCTCCACCGCCAAACAATGGTTCTAATGCTTTTTCCCCAGACTAAAAAGAAGAAATAGTAGTGGAGCCATTAAAGAAAGGCATGGGCTCTAGATCCACACCCACAGCCTCAGTCTGAAACCTCACTGTCATTAACTAGTTGCATATCCTTGAATATATTTATTTCATGTCTCTGTACCTCACGTTCATCATCTATAAAATGGGTCATATTTAGTAATAATATCTTCATCCTAGATTGCATGAGTTCATACACGTAAGCACGTAGCACAATCTTTGGCATGTAATGAGTACTCTACTTACTAAGCACCCTGAGATAGTTACTTTGGTTTTGGCTACAGTTTTTTTTACAGTATTTATTTATTCATTCATTCATTCATTCATTCATTCATTTAGAGCGTGTGCGCACACACTTGCGAGTGAGCGAGAGGGGCAGAGAGAGGACAAAGAATCTGAAGCAAGCTCCACGCTAACACTGTGGAGCCCGACATGGGGCTCGAATTCATCAACTGTGAGATCGTGACCTGAGCCAAAATCAAGAGTCAGACGCTGAGCCTACTGAGCCACCCAGGTGCCCCTATTTTTAGCTAATGTTTTAAAAATGACCACTTTTCCTCTCATGGCTACTACTGGCAAACGTCCTTCGTTTTAGGTTTTGCTGGTGGTGGTCTGGGCCATATATATATGAATGGTGGTTATTTAAAGAATTTAAATGTTAAGGTTGGTTAGTTAACCTTAAAGGTTTCTTCAAACTTTAAGATGTAATGATACTTTAATTCTACCAAATGTGCATATATCAAAACATCATGTGTGTTCCAGGAATAATGAACCTGTTGTTAAAGATAATTACAATAATTCAGAAAAATACTAACTCTGAAATTAGGTTCATAAACTACCAGCCATTACCAGATATCTAGCAATTATGTTAAGACCCAGCTTGGTTTTTAGAACGTAAACCAATGTAAAATGTGAAAGAACAGACATGTTCATTGTGCATAAAAAAGCTAACTGTTGAAAACAATTGGAAACTTGTAAATATTTAGGTTTCCTTGAAAGAATTGGACATCCCGTAACTAAATGGGGAAAAAAAATAGAAAAGCAAAGCAAAAACACAAATGCATTTATTTTGGTATAAAAATAATAAAATTATTTAGTTCCAAGAAGCAAAATTAAGACAACGTTTATTAGAAGTACAATGTATTCTATTTACTTGCTATTCTAAAGCAGTCCAGTGCAGACTTGGGAGTGATCACATTTTAATACAGCAATTCTATTTCTCAAATCTCCCCCTCCCACATCCTTTTTATCCGCCCCATAAACCACAAATAAAAAAATCATGTAACCACTTGGAGTAAGTAGACAGAAATAATTAACATTATCTTTCAGAAATCACCACAATAGTACTTACAAGTTACATGACTTTGGCAATTGACTTAATCTCTCGTGTGCTTTGGTTCACACAGTTTTTCAAAGGGGGAAATGTTCCACAGAGGGTATCACTTTGGGGTACAGAGACGAAACGGACAGGATAACATTCATGTTGATAGTTTCCTCATGGGATGATGAGGGCAAATAGCAAACCAAGGTGTGGAGAGAATTCAGCAGGGTCAGAGGTCAGTGATGTCCTGAGGGAGATCTGGGGTGTGAAGTGCTTGGTGCCGCCTTGTAACTTCTAGTTGCTGAGAGAGGAAACTAAGGTGTCTTTTATCTTCCGAATCACTGACTATAGATGTTAAATGTTTAATTCCTATTGAAAGGGAAATATAAATAGCAGATGTGATGTGCATACCTGAGGGGAAATGAGGTTGTATTTGAAGAGGGAGGTTTTGAGTTCACCATATCTAAATTGGAAAAATGATTTGTAAATATGAAAGGTAGGGTGAGACCACACTGATGAGTATATGATATGCAGTAGAAATGGGCAAAAAGGGAGACAGCATAAAGGTTAATTCCCTGAAAGATTAGTAAAATAAATATTGCTTTATTTCATGTCTTCTATCAATTACTATGTCCTAACCATTTGTCTCCTGAATATATTTTTAATCTGTCCCCTGCCTTCTAGTCCTAACCGTAATGTTTTGGGTTCGGCTCATCTCTCGTCTACAACAGCTCTTAGCTGTACCTCCTGCCCTTAAGCTTCCATGCACCGTGCTGTAGGCATACCGTTTTTGTTTCTTTTTCTTTATTTTTGAGAGAGCACACGCGAACCTGAGTGGGAGAGAGTCAGAGAAAGAAGGGGATGGAGGATCTGAAGCGGGGTCCGTGCTGACAACAGAGAGCACCATGTGGGGCCCGAACCCTTGAGCCGCATGAGACCATGACCTGAGTGTGTAAGGACACAAGTCTAAACCAGACTGACTCCATACTAGGCTTTAAGTTTCCCCTCTAAACTAGAAGGCCTAAGTTTCAGTTTCCCTGAAACTATCAGGCAGCTACACACTGCCCAAGGCTGAAGAAACTGCCCACCACTTCACTCCACCACACTACCTTGGCAACGCCCAATCAAGAAAGGCCAGCAACTATAGATAAATCTCAGCTGCCTAATGTAAAAGTTAACCCATTAGTCGCCGAACAAGACTCTAAGCTCGCTCTGTGGTTGGTTGAATTTAAGGGTACCCTGAATGTTGTAATTGGATCCTGCCAAAAGTAACAGATATTCTGGATAACATGTATGGTTAAACCCGCTGTCAATGATATTGTGTAATTATGATTGGATCACTGTTTCCATGCCACAATTTCTGTAACTCCCCCGTCACAAACCCCATAAAACCCCTACTCTGCCTTTGTTCAGGGCTCACAGCACGGATCCACTGCGTTGGTGAGGTCTGTGAGCCCGAGCTCGAGCCCATAATAAAGCCCTTTGCCTTTGCATGCGTGACTCGGTCTCCCCGGTGGTCTCTGGTCGTTGAGGATACTGCAATCTGGGTATAACAAGTGGATGTTGGACACTCAGCCAACTGAGCCACCCAGTCTTCCCTCTTTTTTTTTTTTAATTCTAATGTTATCATGTCACTTTCCTTTTAAAAGCATTTCATTGGCTTCACATAGACTATATGATGCAGCTCAAATGACAGCAGTATCAGGGTAAGATCATTTTGGGCTTTGTTTGTGTCTAGGAAAGAGTCAGTGAGATCATGAAATCAGACAGCATTAATAGGGATGAAGAAAAGGAGGCAGATTTAGAAATGTTTAGAAGATTGTTCAGAAGTTGGCTACTAAGCAGATGGTAAGTGAGACGGAAGTAGAAGAGTTTGGAAGCCTAGTTGTCATCAGTGGATATTGGGACTTAAGAGTAGTAACAAAAGTTTGATCTAGGTAGAACTATCCAGCAGGCCAATGGAACCCTAGAAGATATTAGTATATAGTTGTAGCCAAATAGTTGCTGGGATTTCCTATAGACAGTAGAATAAAAAGAATGTTGGGCAAAAACTAAACCATTTTTATTTTTTTAATTTTTAAAAAAAAATTTGTGTCTTTATTTTATTTTGAGAGAGAGAGAGAGAGAGAGAGTGAGAGGGGGAGGGTCAGAGAGAGGGGAGACACAGAATCTGAAACAGGCTCCAGGCTCTGAGCTGTCAGCACAGAGCCCCATGCGGGGCTCAAACCCACCAACCGAGAGATCATGACCTGAGGCGAAGTCAGACGCTTAACCGACTGAGCCACCCAGGCGCCCCAAACTAAAACATTTTTAAGCACCTATATTTAAGGAGTGGAGGAAGCAAGAACTAGAAGAGTGGTATGAAGTCAACTAAAGCCAGGAGAGTTGAACATTTCAAGAAGTGATGGGAATCATCAGTGCCAAATGCAGAAAGGAGGTTGCGTAAGGGAAGGCGTGGAAAATGCCTTTGGATTTGAGATAAGGAGCCCACTGATAATTTGAATCAAAACACTAGGAAGCAGGGATTCCAGATGCAGTACAGTAAGGTATAAAATAAAGTGATGAAGGGCACCTGGGTGGCTCAGGTGGTTGGGCATCTGACCCTTGATCTCGGCTCAGGTTGTGATCTCACACAATGAGTGTAGAGCTTGCTTAGGATGCTCTCTCTCTGCCCCTCCCCTGCTTGTGCTCGCTCTCTCAAAATAAACAAATAAACTTAAAAAATATAAAGTGATGAAATTTACTAATATTGTGTTGAGAATTTTTGCATCTGTATTCATCAGAGGTATTGGCCTATAGCTTCTTTGCATCTAATGCCCCTATCTGGCTTTCATCTCAGGGCACTGCTGGCCTCATCAAATGCATTTGGGAGTATTGCCCACTCTTCAATGTTTGAGAATTGATATTTATTCTAGGTTACGCATTCTGTTGATGTATAATTGTTCATAGTAGTCTCTTACAATCCTGGCATTACAACTGTACAATCAGTTGTAATGTGTCCTTTCATTTCTAATTTTATTTATTTAAGTCTTCTCTCTTATTTTCTTACCTAGTCTAACTAAAGGTTTGTCAATTTTGTTTATAATTTACAGAAAACCAGCTCTTGTTTTTCTGGTCTCTATTTTATTTGTTTCTACTTTGATCTTTGTTACTTTTTTCCTTCTGCAGACTTTGGGCTTACTTTGTTCTTTGAGCTGTCAGCATGAAGCCCTATGCGAGGCTTGAACTCACAGACCATGAGATCATGACCTGAGCCAAAGTTGGATGCTTAACCAACTGAGCCACCCAGGCGCCCCAGAGAGCTTTCTATGTTCTTAGTGTATGCATTTATCACCATAAACGTCCTTCTAAGAGCTGCTTTTGTAGCACCCCATAAGTTTTGGTGGGTTTTCTTTTTTTTAATTTTTTATTTTTTTACAAATAGTTTATTGTCAAATTAGTTTCCACATAACACCCAGTGCTCATCCCCACGAGTGCCCTCCTCCATGCCCATCCCCCCCTCCCCCCCACATCCGTCAGTCCTCAGTTTCTGTCAGCATTCAAAAGTCTCTCATGGTTTGCTTCTCTCCCTTTCCCCCACCATTTCCCCCCTTCTTCTCCCCCTTGTTCCTCAGTTAAGTTCCTCCTAATCCTCCTATACGTGCAAGCATATGATATTTGTCCTTCTCTGCCTGACTTATTTCGCTCAGCATAACACCCTCAAGGTCCATCCATGTTGCTACACATGGCCAGATGTCATTGTTTCTCATTGCCATGTAGTATTCCATGGTATAGATAAACCACATCTTGATCCATTCGTCCGTTGATAGACACTTAGGCTCTTTCCACGTTTTAGCTATTGTGGAGAGTGCTGCTATGAACATTGGGGTACATGTGCTCCTATGCATCAGCATTTAAAAATATGGAATGCTTCACGAATTTGTGTGTCATCCTTGCGCAGGGGCCATTCTAATCTTCTCTGTATCGTTCCAATTTTAGTATATGTGCTGCCGAAGCGAGCACAGTTTTGGTGGGTTTTCATTTTCATTTGTTTTGATGTATTTTCTGATTTCACTTGTGACTTCTGTTCCATATTCTGTTGCTTGTTCAAGAGTGTAGTTTTTAGTATCCACATGCTTGTAAGTTTTCTGGTTTTCCACTTATTAATTTCTAGTTTTCTGTGTGTGTGTGTGTGTGTGTGTGTGTGTGTGTTTTGTTTTACCATTGGGGTCAGGGAAGATACTTGGTATGATTTCAATCTTCTTGAATTTGCTGACTTGTTGTGTGGCCTTTCATAGGATCTCTCCTGGAGAATGCTCCATGTGCACCTGATAATTATGTGCGTTCTGCTGCTGTTGAATGGAATATTCTGTATACATCTGTTAAATCCACTTGATCTAATGTGAGGTTCAAGTTTAATGTTTTCTTGTTGATTTTCTGTCTGGATCATCTATCCATTGTTTAAAGGGGGGTATTGACGTTCCCTGCTATTATTGTACTGCTGTGTATTTCTCCCTTCAGATCTGTTAGTATTTGCTTAATATATTTAGGTACCCCAGTAGGTACCCCTGTGTTGGGTGTACATGTAATTATGATTGCAGCATTTTCTTGACAGATTGATCCCTTTATCACTATATAATGACCTTCTTTGTCTTGTTACTGGTTTTGGCTTAAGGTCTGTCTTATCTGATATAAGTGTAGCTATGTCTGCTTTCTTTTGGTTTCTGCCTGCCTTGAACATCATTTTCCATTCTTTTACTTGGAGTCTATGCGTGTCCTCAATCTGAAGAAAGTCCCCTATAGACAGAAGATAGTTCAGTTTTGTTTATTTCCAGCCAGCCAGCCACTGTATGCCTTTTGATGGGTGAATTCAATCTATTTACCTTCAGAGTTATTATCGATACGTAAAGAGTTACTAATGCCCTCTTATTAATTGCATTATGTCCATTTTGTAGTTCCCATTGTTCTTCTTTCCCCTTTCTCTCTGCTTATCTTTATGAATTGGTCACTATACATGATGGTTTCCCTCTGCTTTCTGTCTCTTTCTTTTTTGTAAGCGTAGTAGAAGTATTTCCTTTATAGTAACAATGAGGCTTACATAAACATTTCATACTTAAAACAGGCCAGTTTAAGCTCCTAGCAGCTTAACTTTAATCACATATAAAAACTCTACATTTATTCCCTCTTTTATGTTTTTGATATCACAATAACTTCTTTTTATACTGTGGATTCTTTACCAAATTATGATAGCTGTAGTTACATTTAATTTTTTAATCTTTATTTATTTATTTTGAGACAGAGAGAAAGACAGAGCAGGGGAGGGGCAGAGAGTGAGAGAGAGAATCCCAAACAAACTCTGCACTGTCAACACGAAGCCTCATGCAGGACTCGATCTTATGACTGAGAGAGAGATCAGGACCTGGACTGAGATCAAGAGTCCAGTGTTTCACCGACTGGACCACCCAGGCACCCCTCTAGTTATTTTTAATATTATCTTCTTTACCTTTTATTCTATAGTTAAATGGCTAGTAAGAGTCTTCTAAATGTAACTGTATGTGTATTTATATTTATGGTGAGTGTTATATGTTTTCATATGTTTTTATGTTACTGATTTTACGTCCTTTTATGTCAGCTTGAAGAACTTCTTTCAGCATTTCTTGCCAGGCAGGTCTAGTGGTGATGAGCCCACTTAGCTTTTGTTTTGAGGGAAAGTCTTTCCCCCCTTCATGTCTGAAGAGTACATTTGTTGAGCTTTTTGTTTTTGTATTTGAAGTCTAAGACGCCTTCTCCAATCTTTATTGCTGTCCTCGGGTGGGAGATCTGTTTCATTGGCCGTTGCTTAGATCCGGGACTTACTCCAGCCTGGTATGGACATGCCCGCCGCACACTTCCTCCTCCCTCTTGCAGCAGAATTCCCAAGCTTGTGTATCTTCCCTGGTTCTTAGAAGTCACCAGGCTGGTTGCCGGAAGCTTCTCTTTTATTTTCCAGAAGGTGGCACTACAGCTCACATTTGTGGTTTTGCCCTGCCCACGGTCCAGTTTACTGGAGCTCATTCTCTCCCTTGCACTGGGGCGTGCTCACGAGGAGCCAGCCGCAGAGTGCGGGGTGGTGTGGGTTTAGAACTCAGGGCCTTGGGGGTGTCCGTGGGCCACGTGGTGGGATCCTTGGGCGAGCTTCTGCCGGTGTCCCAGGGCTTCTGGCTGGAGTCCTGAAAGCAGTCATCAGGAATCACATCCCTTGAATACCCTTTGCTGGTCATCTGCCTCTTGCCTGATCCCCGCCCTTCCCTCACACATGGTAGCCCACTCAGGTACCCGAGGTGCTGCCGGGAGAACCGGGCTCACTCACTCCTGTCCCTTTGCCCCACCAGAGAGGTCACTGTCACCTAGTTCACCCGGCACTCTGCTGCCCCGGGGAAAGGCAGCGCGGGCAGAGTTCCTCTTACCCTCTTCCCTGTGTCCCAACTCGGTTTCCGGTTTTTGTCGTGTTGTTTAGTTCTGTTTTGTTTCCTCCAACTCAGGGCTGGAATCTCTTCTCAGGAAGGCTAACTGTTTGCAAAAGCTCTCTGTCCGCGGGTGTCCGCCCACCTCAGCGTCTCCTGGTTTTCTCCCATGGTGCTCCACAGAGACTTCGGTTGGTTCCACGGCCCATACTGTGGTCTGTCTGCTTCACACCTGGTGCAGAAGTAGGGGGGACTCCTCCCGGGCCCCAGATGCCACAGAGGTACTTTTGTTTTTGGTTACAATTTTGTCAGGAGCCTAGCTCCTGCGATGTGGGCCTGTTGTGAGGTTACAGCTAGATAAAGGGCTTCACGCTATGCTAAGTGCCAGGCTACTACTTCAGTAAATGTCGTAATTATTACTTACTGAAATTGTGAAGAAAACTGTATCCTGCAGTGTTACTAGAGTGTCATTCTTGAGAGGTTCTTAGAGGCTTCTGGATATCTTCCTTGAAAATGTCAACAGACTCTTCCGTCTGAATGTCAGTTGGTTTGCTGGTCAAGCTTCTCCATTCGGTGTTGAACGATTTAAAGCCATACTTGCCTGCACTGTTTGTACGCCCTCATACAGTCATACGAATATTGGGCAAAGTGTTGGACACATGGGTCTTTTTGTAAAAGTTGATATTTTTACAGTAAAGATTATGGATAGAAGAAAGAAGATATTAGATATTTCAGGAATTCATTTCCTCAAGTCTCAGTTTTTTAACATCAAGAAATTGCTGCACACACTCATTAAAGTGTTGACAAAACAAATGTTGTGTTTCAATGTTGAGAACTGAAGATATACCATGCTTTTGAACAAATTATGAAGAAGCAGACAAGATGAATATCTTTCAAATTATCCTGAGTATTTCAGAAACCAGTCTATTCTAGTCTCCTATTCATGTACTCATGGCTTTTCTAATCATGTTGTTTACACTTAAGAATACACATGAATTGTATGGATAATGATGAATGAAAAATTCCTTCTTCGCTACCTGGGTAACGACAATAGATTAACTCATTAAAAGTAAATCTCACATACTTGGATTTTACTGCTTCTCCAGAGAAAGCTTTATAGAACATTCAGGAATGCTTGTTTTTTATATGCTCTCTGTGAAATATTCGGATAGAAAAAATTCTCTGGAATAATTTATCTGCTTTAAAGTCTTTTGTACATTAGTGCTACAAACAATGATAGGTAAAACATTTAGAAGTTATGGACTATTTAGAAAGGGATATTTGAGGAAATATTTTAGGTTCAAAAAACTGAAAACACAAAGCTTGTCTAGAAGATTAAATGATAGCATATAAGTTAAACAACCAAACGAAAACATTATGCAATTTCCAGTATACCAATATCTAAGCTCTAGCCTCATACACACAGCCACTATGTAAACGTAAGAATAATGCTTTGGGGGCACCTGAGTGCCTCAGTTGGTTTTGGCTCACCTCATGATCTAACAGTTCATGGGATCGAGCCTCGAATCGGGCTCTGTGCCGACAGGGCAGAGCCTGCTTGGGATTCTGTGTCCTTCTCTCTCTGCCCCTCCCCCACTCGTGCCTCTGTCTCTCTTCAAAAGAAATAAACTTAAAAAAAAAGAATAATGCTTTGAAAAACATCTAATATCATGGGGAAATGGAGATGGCATACTGTTAACTGAAAAAATTCTATAAAGCAGGAGCCTATAGGGTAGGATCCCAATGTGTGGGTAAAATGTAGGCGTGTACTTCTTACATTCAAGTAGAGAAAATGTGGAAAACATACAACCATGTCAGCTTTCATCTTTGGCTCATTCAACTGTAGGTATTTTCTTTGTTTCAATATTTGTCTCAGTATTGCATTATTTTCTCAGCATTCCTTTTCAATTTATTATTCAAGTGTAATTGACATGCAAAGTGATATGAGTTTCAGGTGTACAGTACAGCGATTTGGCAATTCTATACGTTCCTTCACGCTTACGATAAGTGTAGCCACCATACAACATTACTATAATATTAGTGGCAAGATTCCCGACGCTGTACTTTTCATCTCTCACGTATTTTATTTTATTAAAAGTTTATTTTTGGGAGTGGAGAGAGAGAGAGCTCACACATGCACAGGAGAGGGGCAGAGAGAGGGCGAGAGAGAACCCCAAGCAGGCTCCACACTGTCAGTACGGGGCCCGGGGCTCGATCCCAGGAACCATGAGATCATGACTTGAGCCGAAGTCAAAAGTCAGACGTTTAACCTCCTGAGCCACCCAGATGCCCCATCTCTAATTTATTTCATAACTGGAATTTATACCTCTTAATCCCCTTCACCCATTTCACCCATTCCCCCCCACCTCCCCTCTGGCAACCACCAGTTTGTTCTCTGTTAATGACAGGTAAAAGTTATATATTTAAATTTTTTTCTGAAGTAGAACTTATAGCTAGAAAAACCCGGTAGCTATTTTCATGTCCCCCAACATTCAATGCTTGTTTTGTAATGGGGTTCACTGCCAGGACCGTACTTTGTTGCTGCAGTCAGAAAACCTGCTTTCATAAGGACTCATCAGTAATTCTAGTCTCAGAAGAACTTGGCAAGGTCCTAAACTTGGAGTTACAGATTTAGGATTTGTATATTACCATTCTCATACAGTAGGAAAATAATGAGTTGCTTACAAGCCTTAAAGACATTCATGAATGTTTCAAATCCTTTCTCAAGTAGAATTGCCACACAGACTACAATGGAAACAATTTGGTATGGAGAGAATAATGGTGTCTTCCCATTTCCGCATGTTAATTAACAGCCAGGGCTTGATTTAGAAATGCTATGGCAGTTTGAAAAGCAATTATAGATCACATAGATGCAGGCTTTTCCTCATAAAACCTATCATAGTTTCATGAGTCAGTACATCCCTAAATTATCCTGAAGAACAACTTTAAAAAGCACAACTTGTTAAATTAATGCTGACCAGTATTCTACCCAGAGCAAAGGAACAGTGAAAAAAAAAAAATGCTGTAGCTGGTGGACCCCTTAAGGTTGCTGTTGACAGTTTCTCATTTGGGCTATAGTTTTACTACTGTGTTTCTTTCCCAATTGGTCATTAATATTGGACTTAGGCAAATTCTCATTATTTTAAAACTGGGCATTTCATTGGTAGCAGGTCCACGGAATAGATGGAGTGCACCATGAGGGGCATTACTGATGAGAGTTGCACTCTATTCTTTGCAGCTGCCCCCTCGTCCACTGCTGTGAGTGTCCATCGAACCAACAAAGGAAATGAGTTTTCCTGCCATGGTTTATGGCGAGTGTCCACTAGCACTCCTACATGTCTTTGCTAATGCTCTCAATGCAGCTAACAATCCAGGAAACATGTGTCTAGTTTTACTGTCAATTACATTGGACCATGGTCTGGGGAATATGCCTTCTTACGAATGCCTTATGAAAGCTATGACTTGGTTTGCTTATCATAATTTTTCCATCATTTCTTTCATTCTTCATGATTTCTTAAAGATGACTGAGAGTGACTTGAAACTCTTGTCTGGAAGTTCTCTCAATGACCCAGAATACAATCTAGCATTTCAGGAGCTTAAAATAATTTTTTTTTAAAGTTGATTTATTTATTTTGAGAGAGAGAGAGAGAGAGAGAAAGGAGAGAGCGAGCACTAGCAGGGGAGGGGCACAGAAAAGGAGAGACAGAATCCCAGGCAGGCTCCGCACCATCAGCACAGAGCCCAATGCGGGGCTCAAACTCACTAACTGTGAGATCATGACTTGAGCTGAAACCAAGAACCGGACACTTAACCAACTGAGCCACCCAGGCACCTGTAAAATAATTTTCAAATCAGGGGAATTCATTTTCTTTCTTTTTTTTAACAGGGGAGTTACTGTTAAATATATGTAAATGATGAATATATGTAAAAATGATGTAAAATATGTAAAATATATGTAAAATGATGAATGTATGTAAAAAGAGGAAAAAGAAGTTAGAGTGTACTTATTGACTAAATAAATTGGCATCATTAAAAGATAAATCAATGTAGGAAAATTAATTAGGCATGTCACATTATAGTCTATTTTGTGTTTATTCTATTCTAAACTAGCAATTGGAGGCTAAAAGTGAAGTCAGTCTCCCCATGAGAAACCTGAAAGGGACATTTCTTTCATTATCTAAGTGTTCTTTCCATAAGCGTGAGAGGATGTATTTATACATACGTAAGATTTATATGCTATGTGATGCTGAGAAGTTATTTATCCTCCACTTTGTGCATCAGTTTCTTTATCTGTGTAATGGAAATAATACAACCTCACAGAGTCGTTTTGATGAATATATAGGATCGTTTATCAAGACCTCTGGCATAGTTATTTAGATTTAATTTAAAGCTGAATGCAAAAAAGAAAATGAACGGGATATCTCTTGGTTTGCATTTTCTGAGTTTTTAAGTATAATCATGTATTTTAGCACTTTGCTATTTAAAATATTATGATTTTATCTTAGAATATATATTGCTGACAAAATATTCTTGAAGGATTGCTTATGTTTTCGCTTATAAATTGGGAGAAGTATTAATTTCTGAAATATTTTCTCTAACTCTTGCTGATATTTGTAAGAAGGACTTGAAAAGGAGCATAAATTCTTTAAACTACCATCACATTAAAATAGCAAATTAAGCCAGGAGGTAATCTTTCGACTCTTCTGAGGTGCCGACACTGTTCCTTCCACTACCCAAATTTCTTTCCCTTGTCGGATAATCTCAGACTATAAATGCCTCCTTCCATGGAATAGTAAATATTTCAGACATAGAGAATAGATGGTTCTGGGGTGCCTGGCTGGCTCAGTAGGTTAGAGCATGTGACTCTTGATCTCGAGGTTGTGAGTCCAAACCTCACATTGGATGTAGCAATTACTAAAAATAAACTTTGAAAAATACATAAGTAAATACATATGTTTAAAACAAAAAGATAATAGATTGCTTCAGAGGTACATTTATTGGTGGTTCTTGCACTCTCTTAGTCATTGGTCAGAGCTGGACTCAGATCTCCTTCTGGGAAACAAATGAGCAAAGTAGACTCCCATATAAGCTCTAACTCCTTTTTTTTTTTTTTTGAATAGTTTATTGTCAAGTTGGTTTCCCCATAATACCCAGGGCTCATCCCCACAAGTGCCCTCCTCCATGCCCATCACCCCCCTCCCGCTCCCCCCACACCCATCTGCCCTCAGTTTGTTCTCAGCATTCCAGAGTCTCTCATGGTTTGCCTCCCTCCCTCTCCCCCAATATTTCCCCCCTTCTTCTCCGCCACGGTCCTCCGTTAAGTTCCTCCTAATCCTCCTATACGTGCAAACATGTGGTATTTGTCCTTCTCTGCCTGACTTATTTCGCTCAGTATAACACTATAAGCTCTAACTCCTAACATGAGTCTCAGTATGCCTTGTATTTCAGTCTTTATATAAACTTCTGTTGCTCTCAGGGTACCTGGTGGCTTAATCGGTTAAGTGTCTGACTTTGGCTCAGGTCCTGATCTCAGGGTTTGTGAGTTTGAACCCTACATTGGCCTGTCTGCTGTCAGCACAGAACCCACTTTGGATCCTGTCTCCTTCTCTCTCTGCCCCTCCCCCGCTCACACACTTGCTCTGTCTCTCTCTCAAAAATAAACATTAAAAAACAATTTCTGTTGCTCTTATGATACTGTCCATTTTGAGGAGAAATTAAAGATTCCTTCATGTTTCCTTTTATCCCTCACAACTTCTGGAATAATCTTTGAATTACGTAGTAATAAAAACTGTAAGAAATTAGTGTCTAGCAGGGTCAGAAACCACTCATCACACAGGACCCTGAGGCTTGGGTCTGCCCATCTTTGTATCTGTGAAGGGGGTTTAACCTTCAACCATGCTGTGATGACAATAGCTCCTTTCAGACCCAGAAAGTCAGAGAACAAGCAAGAGATGAAGTACCAAGCCTCACCTATGATGTCTTTTAATATTGATTATGATGTGGCCCAGTAGGAATCTTCTAGGTAGAATTTTACTTCCATAGAAGCAATGTCATTTTACTTACATTAAATCTCTTCCTTAAAAATCACTTCCATGTTTTCAACTATAAACATGCATTCTCCATGGATAGCCCAAGAGTTGCCCACATTCCAAAAGTGAGAAGAATTCAGGGAATATTTTAGAAACACAGAAGGAAGGCTGTGGACATCTAAGACTAATGTCTGGCCCAAAGGGACCACGTCATGAGTAATTCTTCAGGAAAAGTGTTCTTAACCCTAAAATTAGGTTAGGTCCCTGTATTGCATATACTTTCATGCACCATGTATATTTTGAGTTAATAGTTTCCTTTCCTTTTACTTTATATCATTCTATTTTATGCTGCAAAAAGTGTTATTGCATGCATTGGCCCACAGCCTGGGATAGTGATCCAGAGCGGTTACAAAGCTACCCGGCATGTGGAGGGAGAGGCTTAGGCAGAATCCTTGATATCAGGGGGAGGAGAAGGGCCTGTCAAAGGCTGCCGGGCTCCAAGGGCTCCTAGCTGTGCCCTGGGAAGACTTCTGGCTGTGCCCTGAGAGGACTCCTGGCTGTGCCCTGGGAGGACTCCTGGCTTGGGAACTGGCTAGCCTGGAAGGTTAGTCAGGTGGTCACTCGTCTTCTTGAGGAGTCTCACCTCCTCATCTAGGCCGTGGCTCTCCAGGAAGCCACAAAGGCAAGGGCCGTGAGGTCAGGACTCAGGATGTGCAAACCCAAAAGGGTCTGGTTCACGTACTTTCATTTAGGCTGCCACCTGTCTCATGTCGGGATAGCTTCTGCCCATCCTAGAAGAGCTCACAGTTGCTGCACTGGTTTTGTAGCTTCACGATACACTCAGTATCTTCTTGGCCCACCTCGCAGAGGAAGTAGCACACGCTCTCTGTGGCCATGTGGTTGCCTTCTAAACAGAAGCCCAGCAAGGGGGAGATACAGGAGGCCTTACAGACGCAGGTTGACCATGAAGTTGTTGGCGGCCCCTACCTTGGTGGAATAATCCTGAGGTGTCTGGGAGCTCCTGGTTGGTAATAACAAACCAACCACAAAGAAAGGTGTTGGCTGCTCTCCAAAGCTGAGGATGGACAAGAGGATGGCCCCAGAAGTAGTGACTGGAGACAAAGGTAGAGAATGGTTGGAGGCTAGAAAAAGGGGAGTCCCTGGGTCCATTCCCTCCAATTTGAAAGCAAAAGCCTGATCCACAGGACCGCCAGGTACACTTTATTTTTATATGATTTCAAATTTGGAGAAAACTTACAGGAACAGTATAAGAAATCCTGAACATGCTTCACCCGGATTCTCCAGGTGTTTACCTTGCATCCCCTCATTTGTGCCGTCTCTCTGTCTCTCTTCACTCCTCTACCTCCCATCATGTGAGAACAGTTTAAACACATGCTCATTTACCTCTAAGTATTTAGGTGTCTTTTCCCTAAAACATCTCTTACTTAACTACGATAACCACAGTGAAGTCATCAAAACAAGGACATTTAGCACTGATATACTATTATTATCTAATTCACAGAAGAAGTCAAATGTCAAATGTCTCAATAATGCCATTTATAGGTGTTTGTCTTCTAGTGCATTAGACAGACAAGAATCAGGCATTGTACCTCAGCAGCATGGCTGAGTAAGATGTCCTTCATCTTGTCCCTCCCTAACAACAACAATCTGGCATCCATCCATAGATAAAAGTGCCCTTGTAGGAACTGGGGGATCCAGGGCCATATGCCAAGGAACCCTAGAGGAGTCTCGCCTGCCTGTGCATTGGGTAATAGCAAACAGACCTGAGTCCTAGCTGTGGACTCTGCAGTGACCCATAAACCGGCTCCAGCCTCTTGGCTGCATTATGGGATCCCCTGGAGAATACTGTCTTAGATAATCACCCACGGATGAGAGAGTTCTGTGGAAGTCCAGGATTCTAGCAGAGACGTTCCAGCACACTGTTGGAAGAAAAAGAAAATGAGTTTGAATGCATTAGAGAGTTGTACCGAGTCATGAGCTACAGGACTAGGGGACAGAGTGGGAGGAGGCTGGGCAAATGGTGGAGAGGGGGTGAAGGTCCTACTAACTGCATCATGGATTCCATCAAGTAGCTTGCCCACAGTTACTGGGGATACCTCACCTACATATCCCACCAACTGGCCCATGGGCACACCCAGTGTTTGGCATGCCCTGTATATGCACTCCCGCATCTTGTGGTCAGCTCCTTGTGCGTGCTCTCAGAGGAGGCAAAAGTGAACTTTGGCAGATGGCTAGTGGGCATACACAGAAAGACGAAATAGGGATGCCGAGGGGAGACTACAAGCTTGAGCTTTAGTTCTGCCCTTGAGAAACCAAAGGGAGGCTCTTAGCACTTGGCCTAGTGCATTGCAGGATCATAAGGAGACATACAAGCTCAGGAATTCTTTCATAAGAGTGGGTGAGAAGTATGGATCAGACGTATCCATGGGTCTGAGAAAACCTCATAATCTGTAGCAGGGCTGACAGTGGGTTTTCTCTCCTGAAGGCGATTAGTAAAAACTGAACAAGGTGACTTATCACTTCAAATGTGGAAGATTTCAAAGAACATGAAAAATTAAGGAAACGTAACACCACCAAAGGATCACAGTCATCTTCTAGTAGCCAACCCCAAAGGCCATGTATTTATCTGAAAAAGAATTCAAAATACTTGTTTTAATGAAGGTCAGTGAATTATAAGAAAATAAAGAATGACATTTCAGTGAGGCAAAGGGAAAACAATACAAGACAAACTGAGAAGTTTAACAAAGAGATAAAAATCATTAAAAAAATAACCACACAGAAGTTCTGGAGCTGATGAATTCAATGAATTCAAGGAAAAAATGTATTAGAGAGCACCAACATCAGACTACATCTGCAGAAAAAAAAGAACATGTAAATAAGAAGATAGGATCTTTGAGATTATCCAACAGAGAAGAACAAAATAAAAAGAATTGGAAAAAAGTGAAGAAAGCCTACTTGACTTTTGGGATACCATCACAATAACCAATTTATGAATTATTGGAGTTCCAGAAGGAGAATGAGGGAGAAGAGTTTAGAAAGTTAATTTACAGAAATAAAGTAGTGAGAGATTTGGATGTCTAAGTTCATAAACCTTTACTTGAGTCAGCAAACTCAAGTAAAAGAAATCTTCTAAGAAAACTGTCAAGAATCAAAGACAAAAGTGACTGAGCCTGGGTGGCTCAGTCAGTTAAGAGTCAAAGACAAAGGGACAATTTGAAAAGCTGATTACTTAGTAAAAATCTTACAGTCCAGGAGAGAGAGAGATGATATATACAATGTGATGAAAGGAAAAAAGTGCTAGAAAATTCTGACAACATTGTCCTTTAGAAATGGAGGAGAGATAAGGACTTCCCAAACAAAACTTGACGTAGTTTATCAACACTATACCTGCCTCACAAAAATATGCTCAAAATAATTCAGCAAATACCCAAGGCAGAAATTAAAGGATGCTAATAACATGTAAATATATGAAAATACACACTTCACTGGTGAAGTAAGTATATCGTCAGAATTAGAATATTACTGTAATATTGTGGTGTATTTATCACTTAACTCTAGTAAAACAGGTAAAGGATGGAAGTGTTAAAAATAATTATAGCTACAACAATTTGTTAATAAATATACAACATAAAAATGTACATTGTGACAGCTAAATATAGAGGTAGGAAGGAGTAAAAAAGTAGAATTTTCATATGAGTTGTTATCAGCTTAAACTTATGGATTTGACTGAATTATATTGCCAGCTTTCCTGGTTCTCCAGCTTACAGAGGACAGGCTGTGGGGCTTCTCAGCTTCCATAATCATATAAGCCAATTCCTGTAATAAATCTCTCTCTCCCTCTCTCAAGAAAAAACAAACCGTTACGTGTATAAGATGTTTGATGCAAGCCTCATGGAAACAGCAAAGCAAACCTCTACAGTAGATACACAAAAGAGAAAGGAATCAAAGCTTCCCACTGCGGAAAATCATCAGTAGACAAAGGAAGGGCAGCAAGACCAAGAGAAAGGAGCAAGGAACTACGAACAACCCAGAAAACAATAAGATGGAAAGAAAACAGTAAGTCCATACCGGTCAGTAATTGCCCTCAATATACATTGATTAAATTCTCCGCTTAAAGGACATAGAATGACCAGATGTATAAAAAACAAGACCAAATTATACGCCACCCACAAGAGAATCCCTTCGGCTTTAAAGACACACAGAAGTCAAGCTGAAGGGCTGGAAAAAGATATCCCATGCAAGTGGAAACCAAAAAAGAGCAGAAGTAGCTATACTTCTATCAGACAATAGATTTTAAGCCAAACGCTGTAACAAGAGACCAAGAAGGTCATTATAATGAAAAAGCCACTAATTCATCAAGAAGATATAATAACCATAAACACACATGCACCCCGAAGCAGAGACCCTAACTATGCTAAGCAAATAGTAACAGATGTGAAGGGAGGGATAAACGATGATGCAATAATAGTGGGGGCTTCAGCATCCCACTTGCAGCAATGGATAGATAGATCCGACAGAAAATCAATAAGAACACTTTGGATTTGAACTACACTTTAGATCAAACAGACCTAGCAGACATATACAGAATATTCTATCCCACACCAGCAGAATAGACATTATTCTCATGCACACACAGAATATTCTCCAGGAGAGACCACATTCGGCCAGAAAATAAAGATTGCAAAGATCAGAGCAGAAAAGAATGAGATAGAGACTTCGAAAATCAATAGAATAGATAACATAAAGCAAGTTTTTTAAAAGTATAAATAAAATTGACAAACTTTTAGCTAGACTAGCTACAAAAAAAAAAAAAAAAGAGAGAGAGAGAGAGAGAAAAGACTCAAATAAGAAATGAAAGAGGAAGCATTCCAACTGATCATACAGAAATACAAAGGATCAGGGCACCTGGGTGGCTCAGTCGGTTAAGCGTCCGACTTCAGCTCAGGTTATGATCTCACGGTTCTCAAGTTCGAGCCCCACATCGGGCTCTGTGCTGACAGCTCAGAGCCTGGAGCCTGCTTCATAGTCTGTGTCTCCCTCTCTCTCTGCTCCTCCCCTGCTTGTGCTGTATCTCTCACAAAAATAAATAAAAACATTTAAAAAATATTTTAACAAATAAAAAGAAATACAAAGGATCATAAGAGACTACGATAAACAATAATACACCCAACAATTTGGATAACCTAGAAAAAAAGATAAATTCTTAAATAAATACAACCTACCAAGACTGAATCGTGAAGAAATAGAAAATCTGGACAGACCAATCATGAGTAAAGAGATTGAATCAGTAATCAAAACTGTCTCAACCAAGACACCCCAGGGACAGATGGCTTCCGTGGTGAATTGAACCAAACACTTAGTTTCTTAATGTTTATTTTTGAAAGCGAGAGAAAGAGTAAGGGAATCTCAAGCAGGCTCTGGGATTTCAGTGCAGAGTGTGACATGGAGCTTGAACCCAGGAACCACGAGATCATGACCTGGGTCAAAACCAAGAGTCGGATGCTTAACTGACCTAGCGCCCCCCCCACCCCCCCCACACACCAGGTGCCTCTTGTACGAAACATTTAAAAAGAATTAACACCAATCCTTCTCATCCTCTTCCAAAATATGGAAGAGAAGGGAATTTTATTTCACAGGGCCAGAATTACCCTGATACCGAAGCCACCCAAGGACACTACAATAAAAGAAAACTATAGACCAATATTGCTGATGAATATACATGCAAAAATTTTTAACAAAATTCTAGCGTACTGAATTCTACAGTACATTAAAAGATCATACACCGGGATTAAGTGGGATTTATTCCTGACAAAGGAGCCCACTCTCACCATTGCTGTTCCACATAGAACTGGCACAGTTCTAGGCAGAGCAATCAGGAAAGGAAAGAAATGAAAGGTATCTAAATTGGGAAGGAAGAAATAAAATGGTCTCTATACATGATATGATGCTTTTATCAGACTCAGCCAGAGAACTGTTAGCACTAATCAACAAACTCAGTGGAGTTGCAGGATTTAAAATCAACGTACAGAAATCTGTGGTATTGTTCTGCACTAACAATGAAATATCTGAAAAAGAAAAGAAAGCCACCCCACTCACAATAGCGTCAAAGACAATAACATACTTAGGAATAAATTTAACCAAGGATATGAGTGATCTCTGGAAACGGTAAGACTTTGATGGAAAAAAAGTTGAAGAAAATAAATGGAAAGCTATCCCATGTTCAAGAATCAGAAAATGAATATTGTGAAAATGCCCCCACTACCCATTGCAAACCCCATGAAAATTCCCTTGGAAAATTGGCACTTTTCACAGAAATAGAAAATAAAGATCCTTAAATTTATGTGCAACCACGAAAGACCTCAAACTGCCAAAGTAATGCTGAGAGAGAACAAAGCTCAAGGCATCACGCTTACTGATTTCACACTATATCACAAAACTATAGCAATCAAAACCGCATGTCCCTCTCATATATATAGATACATAGACCAGTGGGACATACTTGAGGACCCAGAATTCAGTCCACACATCTACAGCCACAGTATTTGACAAGGGAGCCGAGAATACTCACTGGAGAAAGGATAGCCTCTTGGATAAATGCTGTTGGGAATACCAGATAATCACAGTAAGAATGCAGTAAGAAAATGATTTATTTGTAGTAAGAATGACATTGCTCCCCTGCCTTACACCACTCACACACTGAAGTTATAAAGGATTAGAAGAGACTTAAACATAAGACTTGGGACCATAAAGCTTCTGGACAAGAACACAGAGAAAACTGCTTCACGCTGCTCTGAGCAAGGATTTTTTCTGTTTGGTATCACAACCCAAACACAAGCAACCAGAACAGAAGTCAGTACTTGGGCCAGCACCAATCAAAACCCTCCTGCACAGCAAAGGAAACAATCAGCAAAAAGAAAAGGCAACCTGCTGAATGGTAGCAAGTATGTGCACACCATATATCTGATAAGAGGCTAGTATCCAAGATATGTAAGGAACTCATTCAACTGAATATCAAAAGAAGAAAGATCTAATTGAAAAATGGACAGACAAACCGAGCCGACTTTTTTCCGAAGAAGACATACAAATGGCAAATAAGTACCTGAAAAGATGCTCAACCTCCTTAATCATCAGAGAAAGGCATATTAAATTTTTTAATGTTTATTTTTGAGAGAGAAAGAGCCCAAGGAGGGAAGGGGCAGAGAAAGGGAGACACAGAACCGGAAGCAGGCTCCAGGCTCTAAGCTGTCAGCACAGAGCCCAATGCAGGGCTCGAACCCATGAGCCGTGAGGTCATAACCTGAGCTGAAGTTGGATGCTCAACCAATTGAGCCACCCTGGCGCCCCAGGGAAATGCATGTTAAAACACAAGGAGATATCTCACACCTATTATAATAGCTATTATCACAATGACAAAAGATAATAAGTGCTGACGAGGGTGTGAAGCAAAGGGAACCCACTGTCCACTGTCGGGGGGGGGGGGGGGGGGGGAGGAATGTAAGTTGGTATAGGCACTATGGACAACATTATGAAAGTTCTTTAAGAAATTAAAAATACAATACACCTGCAACTGATAAAATACTGTATGTTAACTATACTGGAATTAAGATAAAAACATCAAATTAGAAAAAGTAAAAATAGAACTACTGTATGATCCAGAAATTCTACATCTGGGTTTATATACCCAAAGGAAATTAAATCAAGATCTCAAAGAGGTATCTGCACCCCTATGTTCATTTCACCACTATTCACAATAGGCGGGATTTTGAAAGCACATAATTGTCCACATCTGGATGCCTAGTTGCAGGTGTGACACACACGTGCACATATATACAGTGGAATGTTCTTCAGCCATGAAAAGGAAGGTTGCTCTGCCTTTTGCGACAACACGGCTGGAGCTTGAGGGTATCACGCTAAGTGTGAGAAGTCAGAGAAAGACAAATACGATCTCATATGTGGACTCTAAAAATCTCTAACTCCCAGAGACAGAGTGAGCATGGAGGTTGCAGGAGGTTGGGAAAATGGGGAGATGTTTGCCAAAGGGAACAAACTTCCACTTAGAAGGTGAAAAATTTCTGGGGATCTGATGTGCAGCATGGTGACTAGAGTTAATAATACTGTACTGTGTATTTGAAAGTTGCTCCGAGAGTAGGTTTTAAATGTCATCACCCCATAAAGAGCTGGTGATTATACACGGTTATGGAGATGTTAATGAACCTTACGGTAGTAATTATTTCACAATATAAAAATATCAAATCGTTAAATTATATATCTTCAACTTACACAGTGTTATAGGTCAGTTATGTTTCAGTAAAGCTAGAAAACAAAATACACTAATGGTGTTTAAAAAAGAGTCAGGCATCGCAGTAAGTTGACATGTCTCTTGAGTCTGCTGTAGTTAGTTATTAGGAGTGAGGCTCACTTTTGTTACTCCTGATTCCATTCCTGTTTTCCCAGACCCATGTCTTACTGTCGTAGATTATATCAGTGCCCAATGCTCTTGTAACAAATTACCATGCACTCACAAGCTTAAAAGAAAACAAATTTATTCGCTTATACAGTCCTGGGAATCATAAGTCTGAAATCGATTTCCCTTGGCAAAAGTCAAGGTGTTGACAGAGTTGTTTCTTTATGGAGGCTCCATTTCCTTGCTTTTTTCCAGCTTCTCGTGGCCTCCTTTGTTCATTGGCTTGTGGCTGCTTCCGCCATTTGTCAAAGTACATTGCTCCAGCGTCCGCCACTGTCATCCTATCAGCTCTACTGCTTCTGTAGCCAAATGTCCTGTGACTGCCTCTCATAAGGATACTTGTGATCACATTTTGGGCCCACCTTGACAATCCAGCATAATGTCCCCATGTTAAGGCCCTGAATCATATCTGCAATGGCCCTTTTGACATATAACATAACATAAGATCTGGGGATTAGGGCATGGACGTATCATGAGAGGTATTATTGAGCCTACCCCAGGGACAGTGGTAGATAACGGCTTCTGACCCATCATGTATACTTCGGCCTAGAGGATGGGCTCATGGTCACATGAGGCATTGGGGCATTGCAGATATGATTAAGGGTCTTAACATGGGGACATTAGGCTTCAGTCACATCTCCAGGTCTTTCATTTTTCCAATTGTTCTGCCGAGTACTTGATGAAGCATCTTAAACTCTAGCTTTGTGAATTTGTCTATTTCTCTTTTTAATTTTGTTGGGGTTTTTTTCCTCCATGTTTTTCAAAGCTCTGTTATTAGGAACATTGACGTATATAATTGTTGCTTTATGCTTTAGAATACTTAATACTTTATGTTTGTTACATATGTAGTTGATGCATCATTCCTTTTATCTTTATGGACTTTTACAGGCTCTCAATAAGTATTTGTTGAGTTCATTTAAATAACAAAATATAGCAAACTATTAAATTCAACATAAATACAAAGTAAGGTAATCTATCTTGATGCTTTTGGAAGTAAAGACACTAACTAGCGCTCCAACGTTTGGAGAAGCTTTCAGAATACTTCCTCAATTCTTTTGACCCCTATTTTCTTTTTTAAACTATTTTATAAATGTTTATCTTTATTTTTGAGAGAGCGCGTGCATGAGAACATGAGCGGGGGAGGGACGGGAGGTGGCAGAGGATCTGAAGCGGGCTCCGCACTGACATCAGCAAGCCCTATATGGGGCTTGAACTCATGAACCACGAGATCATGACCTGGGTTGAAGTCGGGCACTCAACTGACAGCCACCCAGGTGCCTCTAGACCCCTATTATACATGAGCTTGCTATTTGGAACTAGTAACTCTGAGGAAAGTCAGTATTATATTTGCAGCATAAAGAATAGACCATAGTAAATAAAATGTCCAGCAACTTCTGCGTTATTAGGACAAACACAAATCAACTATGTGGTTGATTTTGCCAGGTTCTTCCTCAGAGCTTCCTGAAGACTCCAGTAATTGTGTTCTGCAGTTTGGGTGGCCCCCACTAGAGGGCAGTCATAGCCTCCGAAGTTTAGTTTTCTCTTTAATATGATAGTCTTTGTAACTTTTTAAAAGGCATGGTTATACAGATAACAAATGAATATGCAGAAATAATTGAATAGACCAAAACTTTTGAGTCCAGGATAGAACAGCTAGGGACTCAGGCATCCTGAGGATGCCCTACTTCCCATGCTTAGGCTAGAAACCCGATTTTTCATTCATGGAACTTCCTACTTCAGAAGATGTGACAGTTCCAAGCTATCTTTCATTCATTACTGGCCAGACGTGTCAAAACCAATCTTAGCTTTATAATCTTTGTTAAATTTCAGCTGCAGGATAAAGAATAACCTGCCCAGGCTTATATCCATATTATCTTAAGTGTCGCGAACACAGTATCTCTTCGTGCTATTCTAGGCAAAGTGGTAGTAGAACTTATTTTGCCCCTTGGAGATGAACTATTCCACCAAAGAGCCCATGCTCCCTTCTTCAATTCAAACTGAACTTCTCATACCGGTCAACATGGAGCAAGCCCATCACAGCCTCTCTCCCCCACTGATTACTACTAAAAAAATATAGACTGAATACAAAAAGCAGCTAGTTACTTGAGGGCTTTGGAAAGTATGAATCACAGGCTGTCTGGAGAGGGAAATCAACATGTGAAGGGCAAACCGTGGTGTGTTTTCTGTTTTTATTTTTTTGTTTTGTTTTGTTTTTTGGTAGTTTGCTGTTTTCCTCTTGTATCTTCTGGCTTTGACCCAAGCATAAAAATCCACAGAGAGAAAAGTCCTAGGGAAATGTCTTTCTGGCCAGAGGACCAAGAAAAAGGTTCATGTGAGACCTGGGGAATGGAGTAGAATCTTCCTTCCTTCCCTCCCTCCTTTCTTACTTTTTCTATTTCTTTCTCTCATTCTTCTGGCCATGATTAGCATGGGAGAAAAGTTCCTCTCCGAAGAGGCACCTTTGGGGGTGTGAGGTGAGCTGTAGAGCCGTCAAAACTCATACACCAAAAAGTAAATCTCATTCTGTGCAGATTAAGAGATAACTAAAAACTTGAACTGGCCCTAGATGGCCGGGGTGCTATTTTGAGTACAGCAGGAGATTTTAAATTTGGAAAGTCTTCTGTTGAAATACTAATTCTGGGGCTCCTGGGTGGCTCAGTAGGTCAAGCGTCTGACTCTTGATTTCGGCTCAGGTCATGATCTCACGGTTCATGGGATCGCACCCCGCGTCGGGCTCTGTGCTGGCAGCACGTAGCCTGCTTGGGGTTCTTCCTCTTCTTCTCTCTCTCCCCTTCCTCAGCTCGTGCTCGCTCTCTCTCTCTCTCTCAAAATAAATAAATAAACATTAAAATATTTTTAAAAATACTAATTCTACCACTCCCCAATTTGTGATCTTTCCTGTACCTGCTTATATGAGAATTGTATATAAATACATTATTGAAATGGAAGTAAATGGAAAATACATATTCATATGGGAACTAGTTGTTAGAGGCCCTGACCACCCCTCCCTTCGTATTGAATAGAAGATTGTGAAATCACTAATTTTTTTCTTCAACCATGACTCTCTGTCAGACCTGGCCAAAGCTGCTTTCTTCCATCTCAGCCACTTATCCAGTCTGATGGTGTGGTTCTCAGACCCTCCTTAGCCTACTAGAGAAATGGCTAATGGATTATGAACCTGATAGACTCCTGTTCCTTCTTTATCCCATAGTGGCTTTTTAAATTTTTTTGCATTTATTTTTTTTTAATGTTTATTTATTTTCAAGAGAGAGAGAGAGAAAGCACAAGCAGGGGAGGGGCAGAGAGAGAGGGAGAGACAGAATTCAAAGCAAGCTCCAGGCTCCGACTTGTCAGCACAGAGCCTGATGCGGGGCTTGAAGCCACAAGCCGTGAGGTCATGACCTGAGCCGAAGTCGGACCCCCAAAGGACTGAGCCACCCAGGCTTCCCATCCCACAGTAGCTTTTTAAAGTTGAGTTTGTAAAGGAAAACCCCCTTCACAAAGCTAAGTACGTTTAATATTAATATGTGGCTTATATTATATATGTCAGTTTGTGTCAGCAATGGAAGGTCAAATAAAGTTGCGCTAACAATATAAAACACCGGGGCACTTGTGTACCCTGATAATTGTAATAATAATTAATATGATATGATATAATATAAATAATATATTAGAGCAAACCAAACATTGAAGTGATACCTTCCCCACCCACATAGGTGGTTTGAGTTAGAAGCGATTTTAGTTGATACTGTCTCAGTGTTCAAACAATCCTGAAGAGATATTACTTATGTTGATTGTTTTACATTTGTTGTTAGCTGCTTTCCAGTGAGAACTATAACCCTTCATGAGGCAAAAGCCTGGAAAATTCTGGGGGGAAATTCTAGGGAATTGACAATCAAGTTTTTGCTGTATCAGTGTAATTAACTGAGAAAGACTTCGGGTTTTGACGCGCTGACTTATTCAAACGTTTGTGACAGTTCTGTACTGAAGAAAAATACATTATATAAAGATTGTAAAACTCAAAGACATATGAAACTGTTTTGGGTTCAGACCCAGGACGACCTTTGGTTCTAACTTCTTCCTAAACTGCCCACTAGACTTGACCACAAATGAGAATACTTTGTGCAATAATATCTTTTCCTTGAATTCAGACTACTCCCTTCTTTGTGAATAATTTTTATACTGGAACTTCCCCCACAAAAGAGAGAGAAATACCGTATTGTCTTGATCCAAGATCATTTCCATTAACTTTCTCTGATTCAGTGATTATAGAATGATGTATTTTCTGTGAAATGACATGTTCTTTAAGGAATGTACTTGTGGGCAGGAAAGGAGGCCAGAGGGGAGAGGCAGCCCAGTGTATATACTTTGTAGTGTTTTGTGATGCTGAATTTGAGTTCCCACTGCAAGTCAGTGATCTCACATTTTCTTCATTCTGCCCGGGAAAATATTCTGTTGCTAGCGCTCGGCGTAATCCATCATGCTGAAACTGTCTTCCAAAAGTTAGAGAGCAAATTGAAGGGAATCCCTTCTGACTTGAATATACTCATGACGAGAATATTTCCTGCAAGGCCAGGCCCTACATAAATATGGTGGCAAGATGGGACAGAAATAGCTCAGCCATGGTGACAACCGCAAAGCCGACTATGCCGTGCTACGTGCGGATGGCCATCCTTAAGTTAGGACGTGCAGTCTTAGACGATTCAAGTTTACAAGGGACCTATGAGGCCATTTCTTATTCGGTCTCCTTTCTAATTCAGAAATCCCTTTGCAAGGTGGTTGACACAATGGTATCCAGTCTTTGCTTCACCCCTTTCAGTGATAAGAGAGCTCACTGACTTAATTCTCTGTGAGGCACTAGACACCCCATAATAATGTTGGAATACCGACCCTACCAACCAGTCTTACAAAAACAGAACTCAATCCCCAAAGCTAAAGCCAGGGAGAATGCTAATGAGCATCATTGATACAAATAGCACATTGAAAGATTAACATTTATATGAATTTGGGAACAATGGAAGAACTTTTTATAAATCAATATGGTATCACTAAAGAAAAAAAATGATGTCTGTTGGATTTTTAATGTATTATTTACATTTTACAAGCATTTTGATCACCAAGCGATTCTGAAGGGGTTTGCCTTGGTTTTTCTAATTCTTCCCTTTGTGTTTCCAAGATTACTTCATTGATTACTTATAACCAATGTTTAATGAGTTCTGATATGTGCTCCAGACTGTGGGAGATAGAGAATACTCTTTGAACATTTATCATTGGTTATTTGGGAACCATATTTTAAAGGATTAATCTAACTCCAAATAGATCTCCACTCAAAGCTAGATCACATTCACATGTACGAATCTGATTATGCACATATATCTTAACGAGCATAACTTGAAGCAGGTGCATGTAAAATGATCTGTCTCTTACTGTGACGTAAACAAAACAAAATGCTGAATATTTGGAAACAGTAATGTCTTGCATGATATTTTTATATCCAGAATATCGTGGTGCACATCACAACTTAAGAAGAGTTATTTGAAAAATATAAGTGACCAGCTCAGTAGGACCAGAGGACACATAGATGTGTTGCACACCCCAGGGTGAACGTGTTGTGTAAGTGACCCAGTCACTCCCCTGTCTGTTGAAAATGGCACAATTTAGAGGCAAGAGAAAAAAATTTTAATTTTATTTCATTATTTTGAGACATAGAGAGAGGCGGGGGGGCGGGGGAGAGAGACAGACACGCAGAGAGACAGAATCCCAAGCAAGCTCTGCATCGTCGGTGCAGTGCCTAATGTGGGTCCATCTCGGGAACCGTGAGATGATGACCTGAGCTGAAACCAAGAGTTGGACTCTCTTTTTTTTTTTTTTAAATTTTTAAATGTTTATTCATTTTTGAGAGAGAGAGACACAGAGAGACAGAGTGTGAGTGGGGAAGGGGCAGAGAGACAGGGAGACAGAATCCGAAGCAGGCTCCGGGCCTTGAGCTGTCAGCACAGAGTCTGACTCCGGGCTCGAGCTCAGAGACAGCAGGATCATGACCTGAGCCGACATCAGACGCTTAACCAACTGAGCCATTCAGGTGCCCAAGAAGCAAGAAGAGTTTTAAGTGGTAAATTAGAACTTTCATAATATTAGTTCCTATTGATGCAAACTTACTGGCTGAGAATACCCACAAA
>NW_024080983.1:1713610-1721684 GCF_003009895.1 Hyaena hyaena | reverse complement strand
GGTTAAGTGTCCGACTTTCACTTAGGTCATGATCTCGCGGTTCGTGGGTTCGGGCCCCACGTCGGGCTCTGTGCTGACTGCCAGCTCAGAGCTTGGAGCCTGTTTCAGTCTGTGACTCCCTCTCTCTCTGACCCTCCCCTGCTCATGCTGTCTCTCTCTCTCCTAGAAATAAATTAAAAAAAAAAACATTAAAAAAAATAAAAGGATAAAAACAGAAAAGGAATTTAAAATGAGTCAACAGGGGTATGTTCCTTGTGGAGGTTTGAGGGGAGAATCCATTTCCTTGCCTTTCCCACCTGCTACAGGCTTCCCACAATCCTTGACTCAGGGCCCTTTTCTCTGTATTCAAAGATCACAAGATAGAATCTTTAATTCTCTTTCCCTCTCCCTCTCTCTCTCAACCCTTTCCTCTTCCTCTTTGTCTCTCTTTCCCTCTCCTTTTCTCCTCGCCCCCCAGCCCACACACACACTCCAGAGATTCCAGCCTCTCTTTTAACCGGACCCTAGTGATTACATTGGGCCCAGAAAATCTGGGTTAATTTCCCCAGTTTGGATCCTGCACCTTACTCACATGTGCAGAGTCACTGTTACCATGTAAATTGACATATTCACAAGTTGTGATGATTAGGACATAGACCTCTTTGGGGCTGTTATTCTACTATATGCTCCATCGGCCCTAATATGGGTATATGACCTACATGACCTAAACACAGTAGTTGAGTATTTAAAAATTTAAAAAAAACAACAGGGGTACCTGGGTGGCTCAGTTGGTTAAGCAACTGACTTCAGCTCAGGTCATGATCTCACAGTTCGTGGGTTCGAGCCCCACATTGGTCTGTGCTTGCTGACAGCTTGAAACCTGGAGCCTGCTTTGGATTCTGTGTCTCCCTGTCTCTCTGCCCCTCTCCCACTCATGCTCTCTCTCTCTCTCAAAAATAAATATAAACATTAAAAAAAAAAAGTCCACCGGGGCACCTGGGTGTCTCGTCGGTTAGGCTTCCAAGTCTTGATCTCAGCTCAGGTCTTAATTTCTTTTTTTTTTTTTTTTTTTTAAGTTTTTTTTTTAGTGTTTAATGTTTTTTGTTTTTTTTTTAATTTTTTTAAATGTTTTATTTATTTCTGAGAGAGAGCTAGAGACAGCACGAGTAGGGGAGGGTCAGAGAGAGAGGGAGGTACAGAATCCTGAGAGAGGCTCCAGGCTCTGAGCTAGCTGTTAGCACAGAGCCCGACGCAGGGCTCAAACCCATGAACCGTGAGATCATGACCTGAGCCGAAGTCGGACGCTTAACCGACTGAGCCACCCAGGCGCCCCTAATGTTTAATGTTTTTGAGAGACAGAGACAGAGCATGAGGAGGGGAGGGGCAGAGAAAGACACAAAATGTGAAGCAGGCTCTAGGCTCTGAGCTGTCAGCACAGAGCCTGACGTGGGGATTGAACCCACGAACTGTGAGATCATGACCTGAGCTGAATTCAGACGCTCAACCAACTGAGCCACCCAGGTCGTGAGTTTAAGCCCCACATTGGGCTCCAGTCTGGGCTTGAAGCCTACTTAAAAAAAAAAAAAAAAAAAAAGTCCACCAAAGTAAAGAAAGTTATGTTTTATAGGTTTCTTTTAGGTCAAACTTTTTAAAGAAAATGTCATAAGAATGAATAAGTAAATTAGTGATGATTATATCCTTAAGTGTTGATAAGAATAACCCTCCTAGAAAAGTTTAAATCAGAAATTCCAATAGAATGTTAGAAGGTCATTCTGTCATTGATTTACCTATGAAAAACACAGGTTTCACAAGCTTATTTAAACACTTATTTGAATTGTGTTCCTCACATCACTCATTTTCTATGCTCTTTGCCCCAAGTTAGCACAACACTGACAAATATTGAAGAATAATCATTTGCTTCAGTACATACAGATTTAAAATATAAAGATCGTACCTTCTATTAGGTGGTGTAGTCCTTGAATAATAAATACATTCCTTGTCAGTGTTCCTTTGTAACTATGCAAATGATACACTTTTGATGTTTAACTGGGGCTGTGTGCCTTATTTTGTACACCATATGGTTTTCATAGATAACTGGAATCTAATTGGTTTGAATCAAGCAACTGACACAAATATGCAAATAGAGTCAGAATAGAAAATATTTCTACCATAGTTCCCTTCTGCACTATTGACTGAAACATGAGTGCTTCAGAATAGTTCTGTAGAGCCAGTCTAGGTGGATAGTTTGTAATTACGTCCATTCTCAATTGTCTGCCTTCTGAAGTATGATGCTAACAAGGGAAAATGACTGACCAAGTGCATTTATTTAACATAGTACCGACCCTAGGAGAACATGATGCTCGTGATCATTTGTATTTGGTTAGCAAAAAAAAAAAAAAAAAAAAAAAAAAATCAGCATGTTTCTCAGTAAAATTGCTGTTAAGGTTATACTGTTATATGGCAAAATTCTATGCTATTAGGCTAATGTTAGATTACATCCTTGGTAAAGTGGTTATGCTTTTAAAGGAATCCTTATTATAGAAACATTTTTTTTTCTTTTAGACAGCTTTTTTGTTGTTGTTAACAGAAAGCCAAGTGGAGTTGCTTTAATTAAGGTCTCTAGCTGGTTCTATCTCTGTGCTTCCTTTTTTTTCCTCCTCTGACCTTCCACAATCTGTTCACATTAGATATGAGGTGGACCATGTCATTGGTGAGCATATTTTCATTTGAACAACTGCCAGCATAGCTTTCTGCTGTTCCTTTTCATTTGCTCAAAAGTATTGATGCGACGGTACTATACTCCATGTAGGGTTTAGTTCCTGTACGGGCACCGAAGACTTTCAATAGAAGCTGAGTCACTCGTGATCATCCCTTGCTTTACATCTTGCCATTTTCGTTCTCGTTGTGGGCCATGTCTATCCTGTTTGTTAATATTTTGTTTGGTATTCATCCCAATGTCTATTTTTCCCATGAATGTGAGTTCTTGTGAAACTCAGGGAGACTGACCATGTCAAGTACGTTTTCGACTTCACCTACCTCCCCCTGGCGAAGAACACAAGGATTTACATACAATGGGAACTCAACAAATGCTGTGCCTGGTGGCCCAGGTATATGCACGTATTGTGAAATAATGCATTCTATCAGCCAGTTTCCCCCAGTATATGCTTAATCTCTGAGTGGAACTGATCCAGTTTGTGGGGTGAGGAGGATAATTTGCTTAGGTCGTTGAAATGCTATCGAAGACCAACTTTTTATAGTTAACTTTATTGATACCTCAATAATAGTTTGCAATTATTAGGTGGTCTCCACAATTTCGAAATGATGAATAAAACATACAAAGTCTTGGGCTGATTTTCCCCTTTAGGCTGATCAGCATATAAAAGCTAACTTTAAAGCAGCTGCTGATTTCTTTAGGATAAATCTGTGTCAAAGGAGACTCTCAGTGGATTTGTGCCTTATTTTAAATTGATCCAGCAATGAAGCACAAAGATAAGCAGAGACTGAAAACAACTCAATAAAGTATATCACTTCAGGTTAATCACTCTCCGTTTTTTAATGATCTAGGAGTAATAATGGTAACATGACCTTGATATTATTACTTGGCTAAGTATAGCTATACATCAGCTCTCAATCTAGAGGACAGAAAATATGGCCACTATTAAATTCTGGGTGATTTTAGCCTTGGAGGAAAGCAAACTATTCTTCCTTTAAACAGTGATTCATCATTCATGTTTTTTGTCAACACTGAATCACTTCTTAATTCCTCCTTCTTATGCAGGCGTTATTTCACTAAAGCAGGTGATTCTTTTTTTTTTTTTTTAATTTTTTAAATGTTTTCTTTATTTCTAGGAGAGAGAGAGAGAGAGAGAGTGAGCAGGGGAGGGTCAGAGAGAGTGGGAGTCACAGACTCTGAAACAGGCTCCAGGCTCTGAGCTGGCAGTCAGCACAGAGCCCGACGCGGGGCTCGAACCCACGAACACGAGATCATGACCCAAGTGAAAGCCGGACACTTAACCTACTAAGCCACCCAGGCGCCCCTAAAGCAGGTGATTCTTTCAATGATAAGAGTTCAGTGTTCAAGATAAAATAATAAGGATATCGGAAAAAGTTCTACAAGAATGAGATTTCTTTATATACTCGGAAAATTGTTACTGTAATCATTTGACTATTTCTACAACATCTACTTTTCATTGACGTGAGCCTTACCCCTCACACACTCTCCAAGAATTACATACAAATGGAACCATATACATGTACATTCCAGCAGGTCTGACAGATTCGCTGTGTTTGAACCGATTGAGAATCAGACCACTAAAACCTGAGTTAATGCTATTTGACATAGAAAGCAGATGGAAGGATGGGCAAGGGTTGGGTGTAATGACCCTACTATATAGGGGACAAATTCATCTTTTGCCAAGATGCACTTTCAATTCTCACTAGGGAATCTTAGTCACTTCTGTACCCTCTTGTGCCATCTGAGCCCTGTCCATCTGTGACTCACCTTCTGGCCAAGAATCACTTGTTTTTAATCCATGAATAAACCCCCAATCATATCATATAGATTCTCGTTTCTCTAGCACATGTTCTTATGCTAAGTCTGTCCTTTGGCAGTAAACTCCTTCATACCACCTTGAGCTGGGAAAGAATAAGGAACCCTCCTACCTATCTTCTGACCAAGAAGAAGCCATTGCTCTAACAGCAGATCATATTTAGCATTAAATGTCTGGCAGTGACACGGGGGGCATATCACGCGTGTCCCTGCTTGCTCACAAACATTGCCATCAAGACATCCATATGGACCATGGCTGATTGGCATAAATCCTAAACTGGCAGGTGTAGCCAACTGAAGGGGAAAATAATAGACAGTGAAAACGATTGTAAAAGTTAAAAACTTTGTTATTAATATATATTACTTGTACTTTTAGATCAAATAGAACTCTGTGTAACACATGAGGTTTGACTTAGAATCCAATAGATAAATATTTATTTATAGAAAGTTTCTATCCTTACAACTGACTGGATTGATGTATGTGAGACTTGTTATTACTATTTTACGGTAGCGTGATAGATTGGTGCATTAGAAAGCACTGGTCAGGGGCGCCTGGGTGGCTCAGTCGGTTAAGGATCCAACTCTTGATTTCGGCTCTGGTCATGATCTCACAGTTTGTGAGATTGAGACCTGCATTGGGCTCCGTGCTGACAGCATGTTGCCTGCTTGGAATTTTCTCTCTCCATCTCTCTCTGACCCTCCCCTGTTCAAGCCTTCTCTGTCTCTGTCTCAAAATAAATACATAAACTTTGGAAAGCACTGGTCAGATCCTGGGTAGGGAGATGTCTTCCTCATGTGTCACACTAGTGAGCTTTATTCTGTGTGCATCCCTTCTGAAGCCTTGCCATCAAAGAAGACAGGTTTCCCACCTGATGAAGAGATGGTCTTTATTCAGTAGTATACACATAGCTGTACCACTCGGCTAGACTCACAGCTAGTAAAATACTATGAGAGTTCTTGAAATCAAATTCACTAGGTATGCTCAAGTCATTGCTGGAAGATTAGATCACATTTCAAATGTACTGTGGTCAACAGGTAAGAATGTACCCATCTAATGCCTGAATCGCTCAGTTCAGTAATTAGCAAGCAAACAAACAGAGCAGTCAAGCCAGTGGTTGAATGTCCTAAGTACTAGACAAATTTATTTATTTATTTTTTAATTTAAATTTTTTTTTAATTTTTTAAATTTTTTTACAAATAGTTTATTGTCAAGTTGGTTTCCATATAATACCCAGTGCTCATCCTCACAAGTGCCCCTAGACAAATTTATTTAATTAAGTTTTTACTTCGAAGTAGGCATTGCACTTTCAGCTAGGCATTTTGTTGGCAATCATTATTTGCTGGTATCTTCCCACTTACCTCCTTACAGGTGTAAGGAAACAACCGATTCTTTCTGAGGTTACTGTAATAATATTTGCCATGGACTTGATGGTGTCACATTATGGTGTTTAGATCCTTACTATAAATATTTTTGACCACAAATACCAAAAATAGAAAATTATTCTTAAAAAAATTTCAATGTTTACTTATTTTCGAGAGAGAGACAGAGAGTGAGCAGGGGAGGGCAGAGAGATAGGGAGACACAGAATATGAAGCAGGTCCAGGCTCTGAGCTGTCAGCACAGAGCCCGATGCGGGGTTCAAACCACGAACCGCGAGATCATGACCTGGGCCAAACTCTTGACGCTTAACCAACTGAGCCACCCAGGTGCCCCAGAAAACTATTTTTTAACAGGGGATAGTAACCCAGATCCCTTTATTATTAGATCAGAACTGTTGTGTGTACTTAAGATGAACTTTAAACAAAAGACTTCGGCAGTGAAGCGGGGAAGACGATTAATTCTGACTGCAGGAACTGGCACGGACTTGACAGAAACAGACGCATTTGAAATGAACCTTGAATCCTGACTTGCTTCATCCACAGTAAGGAAAGAAAGGCTGAGTAAATGGTGCTAACTATATTTCCTTGTTTTCTGTATTCTTGATGCTGGGGTATCTGGGGCCTTCCTGACCACTGGAGAGGGGCGGCCCCTTCTAGCATTAGCAAATTCCTACAGATACTTCCTACAGACAGCCAACAGCTCACCCCTTCCGTGCGAACCAACCAGCCCCAGGCCCATACCCCCCAACTACCTCCTTTATCCACTTACACAGCAAGCCACTGTTCATTGGCCCCACCCACGCCAGGGCCAGGTACCAAAACAATCGGGGACAACCCACTAAAATTATTCAGACCAGGCAATTCTAAACTTGTGTACCCTGCATTGTCTTGCCTTTTCCCATAGAAACAAGAGCAAAGGTTCTTGTCTATGTTTTCCCCACTCCCTCTGATTCCGGACTGACCCCGATGCTTCCCCATATGGTGCTACATGGTATATGATACCTCCTCTTTCTAGGGAACTAGAAGTATACTCTTCCTTCATGACAGTCATTTCCATGTCTCTGTGTTTTCTTATACCTCATGAAAGCCAATCTCAGGGACATTTTTTTTCTTTGTTAAATTTAAATTCAAGTTAGCTAACATACAGTGCAGTCTTGGCTTCAGGAGTAGAACCCAGTGATTCATCACTTACATATGACACCCCATGCTCATCCTGAAGAGTGCCTTTCTTTTTTTAAAAATTTTTATTTTTGAGAGAAAGACAGAGTGCGAGCCGGATAGGGGCAGAGAGAGAGGAGGCACAGAATCCGAAGCAGGCTCCAGGCTCTGAGCTGTCAGCACAGAGTCTGACATGGGGCCTGAGCTCATGAACCGCAAGATCACGACCCGATCCTAAGTCAGACACTTCACTGACTGAGCCAACCAAGTGCCCCTCCGAAAAGTGCCCTTCTTAATGCCCATCACCCATTTAACCCATCGCCCCCACCACCTCCCCTCTGGCAACCCTCATTTAGTTCTCTGTATGTAAGAGTCTCTTATGGTTTGCCTCCCTCTCTGTTTTTATCTTATTTTTCCTTCCCTTCCCCTATGATCATCTGCTGTGTTTCTTAAATTCCACATATGAGTGAAATCGGATATGTCTTTCTCTGACTGACTTATTTTGCTTGGCATAATACACTCTAGTTGCAACAGCAATAGCATAAGCAAAAGCAAAGCGACGTGACATTGCGTGGTACATTCATGAATGTCTACAATCTGGGATTGTAGCTGGCAGGGTAAGGAGCAAGTGATCAATTTGGTTGAGAAGCAATTAAGAAAGACCTTGACTGACAAAATAGCGCATAAGACTTAGTGATTTTACCAAAATGTAGTTTTACTATCTGGTGCAAATAGGTTGAGGATACACCAGGAGGATTAAATGAGTGTAGGAAAATACCATCATATGCATAAATCGTTGTTGAATCTGGATAAGGACCCTTAGTATTTATTCTCCTCTCTATCTTATCCTTTCCAATGATGTCAGAGAGATCATTCTCAAGTAGAAAACTTGATTTTGTGGTTCCTCTGAGGAAGATTTCTGATAGCTATTGATTATGGATAGATTTCTGAATGTCACCAGACCCTTCCCAATACCTTTCTTTTTTTTTTTTTTTTTTTTTTTTTTTT